>NC_057806.1:642679427-642979427 GCF_018294505.1 Triticum aestivum
TCCCTCTCTCTCCTTCCCCCCCAAGTCCTAGTCCAACATGGAAAGGGGGGAGTCCTACTCCCAGGAGGAGTAGGACTCCTCCTGGCGCACCCCTTGCTTGGTTGCACCTCCTCCCCCTTGCTCCTTTATATACAGGGGTAGGGGGGCACCCCAGAGACAACAATTGATCATTGATCTCTTAGTCGTGTGCGGTGCCCCCCCTCCACCATAGTCCTCGATAATATTGTAGTGGTGCTTAGGCGAAGCCCTGCGGCAATAGAACATCAAGATTGTCACCACGTCGTCGTGCTGACGGAACTCTTCCCCAACATTCCGCTGGATCGGAGTCCGGGGATCGTCACCGAGCTGAACGTGTGCTAGAACTCGGAGGTGCCGTAGTTTCGGTGCTTGATCGGTCGGGCCGTGAAGACGTACGACTACATCAACCGTGTTGTGCTAACGCTTCCGCTTTCGGTCTACGAGGGTACGTAGACAACACTCTCCTCTCTCGTTGTTATGCATCACCATGATCTTGCGTGTGCGTAGAAAATTTTTAAAATTACTACGTTCCCCAACAATGGTATCAGAGCCAGGTTTTATGCGCTGATGTTGTGCATGAGTAGAACACAAGTGAGTTGTGGGCGATATAAGTCATACTGCTTACCAGCATGTCATACTTTGGTTCGGCGGTGTTGTTGGATGAAGCGGCCCGGACCGACATTACTCGTACGCTTACGCGAGACTGGTTCTACCGACGTGCTTTTCACACAGGTGGCTGGCGGGTGTCAGTTTCTCCAACTTTAGTTGAACCAAGTGTGGCTACGCCAGGTCCTTGCGAAGGTTAAAACAACACCAACTTGACAAACTATCGTTGTGGTTTGATGCGTAGGTAAGAACAGTTCTTGCTAAAGCCCGTAGCAGCCACGTAAAACTTGCAACAACAAAGTAGAGGACGTCTCACTTGTTTTTGCAGGGCATGTTGTGATGTGATATGGTCAAGACATGATGCTAAATTTTATTGTATGAGATGATCATGTTTTGTAACCGAGTTATCGGTAACTGGCAGGAGCCATATGGTTGTCGCTTTATTGTATGCAATGCAATTGTGCTGTAATGCTTTACTTTATCACTAAGCGGTAGCGATAGTCGTGGAAGCATAAGATTGGTGAGACGACAACGATGCTACGATGGTGATCAAGATGTCACGCCGGTGATGATGGTGATCATGACGGTGCTTCGGAGATGGAGATCATAAGCACAAGATGATGATGGCCATATCATATCACTTATATTGATTGCATGTGATGTTTATCTTTTATACATCTTATCTTGCTTTGATTGACGGTAGCATTATAAGATGATCTCTCACTAAATTTCAAGATAAAAGTGTTCTCCCTGAGTATGCACCGTTGCCAAAGTTCGTCGTGCCCAGACACCACGTGATGATCGGGTGTGATAAGCTCTACGTTCATCTACAACGGGTGCAAGCCAGTTTTGCACACGCAGAATACTCAGGTTAAACTTGACGAGCCTAGCATATGCGGATATGGCCTCGGAACACTGAGACCGAAAGGGCGAGCGTGAATCATATAGTAGATATGATCAACATATTGGTGTTCACCATTGAAAGCTACTCCATTTCACGTGATGATCGGTTATGGTTTAGTTGATTTGGATCACGTGATCACTTAGATGATTAGAGGGATGTCTATCTAAGTGGGAGTTCTTAAGTAATATGATTAATTGAACTTTAATTTATCATGAACTTAGACCTGGTAGTATTAGCATATCTATGTAGTAGATCAATAGCTCGCGATGTTGCTCCCCGTTTAATTTTTATATGTTCCTAGAGAATACTAAGTTGAAAAATGTTAGTAGCAATGATGCGGATTGGATCCATGATCTGAGGATTATCCTTATTGCTGCACAGAAGAATTATGTCCCTGATGCACCGCTAGGTGACAAACCTATTGCAGGAGCAGATGCAGACGTTATGAACGTTTGGCTAGCTCAATATGATGACTACTTGATAGTTTAGTGCACCATGCTTAACAGCTTAGAATCGGGGCTTCAAAGACGTTTTGAACGCCATGGAGCATATAAGATGTTCCAAGAGTTGAAATTGGTATTTCATACACATGCCCGTGTCGAGAGGTATGAGACCTCTGGCAGTACTTTGCCTACAAGATAGAGGAGAATAGCTCAACCAGTGAGCATGTGCTCAGATTGTCTGAGTACTACAATTGCTTGAATCAAGTGGGAGTTAATCTTCCAGATAAGAGAGTAATTGACAAAGTTCTCTAGTCACTATCAAAGAGTTACTAGAACTTAGTGATGAACTATAATATGCAAGGGATGACAAAAGTAATTCCCAAGCTCTTCGTGATGCTGAAATCGACGAAGGTAGAAATCAAGAAAAGCATCAAGTGTTGACGGTTGACAAACACCACTAGTTTCAAAAGGGCCAAGGGAAGAAAGGGAACTTCAAGAAGAACGGCAAGCAAGTTGCTGCTCAAGTGAAGAAGCACAAGTCTGGACCTAAGCCTGAGACTGAGCGCTTCTACTGCAAAGGGACTGGTCACTAGAAATGGAACTGCCTCAAGTATTTGGCGGATAAGAAGGATGGAAAAGTGAACAAAGGTATATTTGATATACAGATTATTGATGTGTATTTTACTAGTGTTCGTAGAAACCCCTCGGTATTTGATACTAGTTCAGTTGCTAAGAGTAGTAACTCGAAAGGGACTTGCAAAATGAACAAAGACTACTTAAGGGTGAAGTGACGATGTGTGTTGGAAGTGGTTCCAAGATTGATATGATCATCATCGCACACTCCCTATACTTTCGGGATTAGTGTTGAACCTAAATAAGTGTTATTTGGTGTTTGTGTTGAGCATGAATATGATTTGATCATATTTATTGCAATACGGTTATTCATCTAAGTAAGAGAATAAATTGTTGTTCTGTTTACATGAATAAAACCTTCTATGGTCATACACCCAATGAAAATGGTTTGTTGGATCTCGATTGTGGTGATATAGATTCTCATAATATTGAAGCCAAAAGATGCAAAGTTAATAATGATAGTGTAACTTATTTGTGGCACTGCCGTTTGGGTCATATTGGTGTAAAGCGCATGAAGAAAATCCATGCTGATGGGCTTTTGGAATCACTTGATTATGAATCATTTTGATGCTTGCGAACCATGCCTCATGGGCAAGATGACTAAGGCTCCGTTCTCCGGAACAATGGAGCGAGCAACTGACATATTGAAAATAATACATACTGATGTATGCAGTGCGATGAGTGTTGAGGCTCGCGGCGGGTATCGTTATTTTCTGACCTTCACAGATGATTTGAGCAGATATGGGTATATCTACTTGATGAAACATAAGTCTGAAACATTTGAAAAGTTCAAAGAACTTCAGAGTGAAGTGGAAAATCATCGTGACAAGAAAATAAAGTTTATACGATCTGATCGCAGAGACAAATATTTGAGTTACGAGTTTGGTCTTCAATTAAAACAATGTGAAATAGTTTCACTACTCACGCCACCTGGAACACCACAGTGTAATGGTGTATCCGAACGTCTTAACCGTACTTTATTAGATATGGTGCAATCTATGATGTCGCTTACCGATTTACCACTATCGTTTTGGGGTTATGCATTAGAGACAACTGCATTCACATTAAATAGGGCACCATTTAAATCTGTTGAGACGACACAGTATGAACTATGGTTTGGTAAGAAACCAAAGTTGTTGTTTCTTAAAGTTTGAGGTTGCAATGCTTATGTGAAAAAGTTTCAACCTGATAAGCTCAAACCCAAATCGGAGAAGTGCGTCTTCATAGGATACCCAAAAGAAAATGTTGGGTACACCTTCTATCATAGATGACAGATCCGAAGGCAAGATATTCGTTGCTGAGAATGAATCCTTTCTACAGAAGGAGTTTCTCTCGAAAGAAGTGAGTGGGAGGAAAGTAGAACTTGATGAGGTAACTGTACCCGCTCCCTTATTGGAAAGTAGTTCATCACAGAAATCTGTTCCTGTGACTACTACACCAATTAGTGAGGAAGCTAATGATGATGATCATGTAACTTCAGATCAAGTTACTACCGAACCTCGTAGGTAAACCAGAGTGGGATCCGCACCAGATTGGTACGGTAATCCTGTTCTGGAGGTCATGTTACTTGACCATGATGAGCCTACGAACTATGAGGAAGCGATGATGAGCCCAGATTCCGTGAAATGGCTTGAGGCCATGAAATCTGAGATGAGATCCATGTATGAGAACAAAGTATGGACTTTGATTGACTTGCCCATTGATCGGCGAGCCATTGAGATTAAATGGATCTTCAAGAGGAAGAAGGACGCTGATAGTAGTGTTACTATCTACAAAGCTAGAATTGTCGCAAAAAGGTTTTTGACAAGTTCAAAGTGTTGACTACGATGAGAGTTTCTCACTCGTATCTATGCTTAAGTCTGTCCGAATCATGTTAGCAATTGCCGCATTTTATGAAATCTGGCAAATGGACAAACAAAACTGCATTCCTTAATGGATTTATTAAAGAAGAGTTGTATATGATGCAACCAGAAGGTTTTGTCAATCCTAAAGGTACTAACAAAATATGTAAGCTCCAGCGATCCATCTATGGACTGGTGCAAGCATCTCAGAGTTGGAATATACGCTTTGATAAGTTGATCAAAGCATATAGTTTTATACAGACTTACGGTGAAGCCTGTATTTACAAGAAAGTGAGTGGGAGCACTACAACATTTTTGATAAGTATATGTGAATGACATATTGTTGATCGGAGATAATATAGAATTATTCTGCAAAGCATAAAGGAGTGTTTGAAAGGAGTTTTTCAAAGAAAGACCATGGTGAAGCTGCTTACATATTGAGCATCAAGATCTATAGAGATAGATCAAGACGCTTTATAAGTTTTTCAATGAGTACATACCTTGACAAGATTTTGAAGTAGTTCAAAATGGAACAGTCAAAGAAGGAGTTCTTGCCTGTGTTACAAGGTGTGAAGTTGAGTAAGACTCAAAACCCGACCACGGCAGAAGATAGAGAGAGAATGAAAGTCATTTCCTATGCCTCAGCCATAGGTTCTATAAAGTATGTCATGCTATGTACCAGGCCTATTGTATACCCTGCCCTGAGTTTGGCAAGAGAGTACAATGGTGATTTAGGAGTAGATCACTGTACATTGGTCAAAATTATCCTTAGTGGAATAAGGATATGTTTCTCGATTATGGAGGTGACAAAAAGGTTCGTCGTAAAGGGTTACGTCGATGCAAATTTTGACACTGATCCAGATGACTATAAATCTCAATCTGAATATATATTGAAAGTGGGAGCAATTAGCTAAAGTAGCTCCGTGCAGAGCATTGTTGACATAGAAATTTGCAAAATACTTACGGATCTGAATGTGGCAGACCCGTTGACTAAACTTCTCTCACAAGCAAAACATGATCACACCTTAGTACTCTTTGTGTGTTAATCACATAGCGATGTGAACTAGATTATTGACTCTAGTAAACCCTTTAGGTGTTGGTCACATGTCGATGTGAACTATGGGTGTTAATCACATGATGATGTGAACTATTGGTATTAAATCACATGGCGATGTGAACTAGATTATTGACTCTAGTGCAAGTGGGAGATTGAAGGAAATATGCCCTAGAGGCAATAATAAAGTTATTATTTATTTCCTTATATCATGATAAATGTTTATTATTCATGCTAGAATTGTATTAACCGGAAACATAAAACATGTGTGAATACATAGACAAACAGGGTGTCACTAGTATGCCTCTACTTGACTAGCTCGTTGATCAAAGATGGTTATGTTTCCTAGCCATAGACATGAGTTGTCATTTGATTAACGGGATCACATCATTAGGAGAATGATGTGATTGACTTGACCCATTCCATAAGCTTAGCACTTGATCGTTTAGTTTGTTGCTATTACTTTCTTCATAACTTATACATGTTCCTATGACTATGAGATTATGCAACTCCCATTTACCGGAGGAACACTTTGTGTGCTACCAAACGTCACAACGTAACTGGGTGATTATAAAGGTGCTCTACAGGTGTCTTCGAAGGTACTTGTTTGGTTGGCGTATTTCAAGATTAGGATTTGTCACCCGACTGTCGGAGAGGTATCTCTGGGCCATCTCGGTAATGCACATCACTTAAGCCTTGCAAGCATTGCAACTAATGAGTTAGTTGCGGGATGATGTATTACAGAACGAGTAAAGAGACTTGCCGGTAACGAGATTGAACTAGGTATTGAGATACCGACGATCGAATCTCGGGCAAGTAACATACCGATGACAAAGGGAACAACGTATGTTGTTATGCGATCTGACCGATAAAGATCTTCGTAGAAAATGTAGGAGCCAATATGAGCATCCAGGTTCCGCTATTGGTTATTGACCAGAGACATGACTCGGTCATGTCTACATTGTTCTCGAACCCGTAGGGTCCGCACGCTTAACGTTACGATGATAGTTTCATTATGAGTTTATATATTTTGATGTATCGAAGGTTGTTCGGAGTCCAGGATATGATCACGGACATGACGAGGAGTCTCGAAATGGTCGATACATGAAGATTGATATATTGGAAGCCTATGTTTGGACATCGGAAGTGTTTCGGGTGAAATCGACATTTTATCGGAGTACCGGGAGGTTACCGGAACCCCCCGGTAACCTAATGGGCCTTAATGGGCCTAGTGGAGGAAGTGGAGAGGAGGCCAAGGGGCAGCCGCGCGCCCCTTCCCCCCAGTCCGAATTGGACAAGGAGGGGGTCGGCGCTCCCCCTTTCCTTTTCCCTCTATCTCCTCCCCCCCCAAGTCCTAGTCCAACATGGAAAGGGGGGGGGGGAGTCCTACTCCCAGGAGGAGTAGGACTCCTCCTGGCGCGCCCCTTGCCTGGCCGCACCTCCTCCCCCTTGCTCCTTTATATACAGGGGCAGGGGGGCACTCCAGAGACAACAATTGATCATTGATCTCTTAGTCGTGTGCGGTGCCCCCTCCACCATAGTCCTCGATAATATTGTAGTGGTGCTTAGGCGAAGCCCTGCGACAGTAGAACATCAAGATTGTCACCACGTCGTCGTGCTGACGGAACTCTTCCCCGACATTCTGCTGGATCGGAGTCCGGGGATCGTCATCGAGCTGAACGTGTGCTAGAACTCGGAGGTGCTGTAGTTTCGGTGCTTGATCAGTCGGGCCGTGAAGACGTACGACTACATCAACCACGTTGTGCTAACGCTTCCGCTTTCGGTCTATGAGGGTATGTAGACAACACTCTCCTCTCTCGTTGCTATGCATCACCATGATTTTGCATGTGCGTAGGAAAATTTTGAAATTACTACGTTCCCCAACAGCAACAACGAGAAGATGAAGATACAGGTTGGTCTATGCTCATCACGGAAGGCTTTCATGGAGAAGCCACGACACATCCAGCCATAGACAATTGTCAGATGTCTTCGTCAAGCTTCTGTATCTGCTGGCCGAGTGGTGATCGTCCTTCCTCCTCCCGACCATGGAGCCAAATGGGTGGCAGTGCATATTCTCCACCAAGTCTATGGTGAGGTGCCATGGAGGCTCAGCTGCACCAAGTGGTGTCATCTTCGGCGACGGCGATATTGTGCTCGTGCGTGAGATCCTAAGCCCTCGATTGTGGTTTCCGTCAGCATATTGGGGTGCTCTTTGCATAAGCCAGGGACCAATTTTCTATTTCTTTCAGGTCTTGATACAAGTTGGCTTGTCTTTATGTTTCCTATTAAATCAGCATCAGGGTCCTTCTTGACCCCTCTATTGAATAAACTAAGCTATAAAGTATCCTTACAACCACAATTGCATGGATTATCATAGCATGTTTCGCGGAGGTATTCCCACGTATTTTATCGGGCATGAGGATCTAACGTTAGGCATTCCCCATTACCATAACGGGCGTGCTGCAACCTAGCTAGGGTTCATAGAGAGATCGAAACTAGACAAAGATTAAAACCGTTAAAATGACGAGTAATTGTTATTGAATTCAAATAATATTCTTGTATAGTTGTTACATTCTCTAGTTTGTATCCAAGACCGAAGTTTTTTTGGTAAGGAGGATTACCCTTGGCCTCTGCATCAGAACGATGCACATCGGACCGAAGTTTGGGATCCCACATTTCAATCTTTGTCGGTTCCCCTCGTTTCCCACCCTTCGCGTGAGGTTCGTGTGTCTTTGGCGACGACATCCAGTGGCGGGATAAATGTCCATGTCTTTATCTCGCCATGGAGCCATCATCACGTTATGCTCCAGAAAGCTCGTGGTTCTCACGTCTCACATGTTTTATACTTTTGTTTCTTTTCATCACCGTTTGGCTACAAAAAGTGTCGTTCAACGACCCGACTTCGTGAAAGGCGCCTCTCAAGACGCTATGTGGTCAACGACCTTATGTGTTCATCTCTTAGAGCTTGGGACTCCTGATGCACCTCAAAATCTACGAGGTTAGTCCACCTCGTGGATATGTAATTTGGTCATCAGGGAGCGCATAGAGAAATACCAAGATGTGAACTATCGTAGGTCGAGAGTTAACTCAAACAATAATCTTAATGTGATTTTAAGTTTATGAGTGATCTTTCTCTTATTGAACTTAGTGATCATTGTTAGTACACTTCAATTTCGGCTATTCATATGTGCATTTTACTTTCTTTATTACCTAATAAATTATTCATTCATTTATTTTAAGGACGGCAAGGCGGTTCCTAAAACAAGACAATATAAACAAAAAATGAAGTTGAAAAACAAGGCAAACATGGAGGAGAAATGGAGGGCCCAGTGTTCATTGGGCCGGACCGGGGGCCTCGCAGCCCGCTACCACCCAAAGAAAAAAGTAAGTGAAATACACGGCCGCCCCGCCTCAGCGTCACTCTCCCCGACTCTGGCAGCGAGCGACGCGCGGCAACGGAAAAATCCAGAGGCGCGAAACTCGAAACTTCTCCCGCCGCGCGCCCCTCGTTTTGTTTCGCACCCCGCGTCCTTCCATTCCATCTCCGAGATCTGCCGTTCCGATCCCCTCCCACCTCCGACTCCTCGTGAGAATCCTCCCCGGCGAAGCCAAGCGGAGCGGAGATCCCTAGGCCGGCGCCATGGATACGGAGCCCTTCGACGAGGCGGACCTCCTCGCCCTCCCGGCCTCCCCCGTCGCCTCCCCTCCCCGCCGCCTCAAGCGCCTCAAGAAATCCTTCCAGACCGCCGCTGCCGCCGTCTCCCCCCATAAATCTCCGCCGCCGCAGCCGCCGGCGGAGGAGGAAACCCTGGCCCCGCACCTCGGGTCTCCCCCTCCTCCTCCGAACCACTCCCCACCGCCTTCAGAGGAGGAGGCCGTGGCCCCGCGCCTAGGATCTCCTCCTCCCCCGACGACGAACCCCTCTCCCCCGCCGCCTCCGCCGGCGCCAGACGCGGAGGCGGTGGCCCCGGCGCCGTCCTCGCCTCCCGTCCCCGTCTCCTCGCCGCTACCGCCGGCCGACACCGCCGAGGACGACGATGAGGAGGGGGATGACGGGCTCGACCCGCTCTTCTCGGAGTCCGCCGGGGGCGGGGGTTGGGACCCGCTGGGTCTGCCGACGGGAGAGGACGACGACGAGGAGGAGGAGATGCTGGCGGGAGGAGGGCTCATCGAGGAGCTGCGGAGGGAGAAGGAGAAGTCCTCCGCCAAGAAGCGGCTCAACATGGACGAGGGTGAAGAGAGGGTCGAAATGGCTGTCGAGCCAGAGCGCGAGGTCGCTGTGACGGGGAAGAGGAGCAAGAGGAAGAAGAAGGATGCGGATGCGGAAGGGAAGGGGAAGAAGAAGAAGAAGGCGGAGGATGGGGAGGGGAAGAAGAGGAAGAAGGACAAGGTGCCCAAGGAGTCGGCCGCATCCAAGAAACGGGCCGAGAAGGTAACATTTCGATAATTTTGTTTCCTTTCCTTCAGTTTGCTTGATTGCATCTGTGGGCTGATGTGTGTCCTGTGGGCTGATGTGCGCAGGAGAGGAGGGCTCAGCTTGAATCGATCCATGCCGAGTCGCAGAGGCTGCTACGAGGTATATATCCTGACAGTGTGCATGGTTGGAAGCAGATGGTGTTAGATTTGTGCATATCTAACTGTTTCTTGTTGATTTTGTTCTCTGCAGAGACAAGAAAGGCGTCATTTAAGCCAATTGCAGAGCCAGTGTACAAACCCATCTCGTCAGTCCTGGAGAAGATCCGTCTTCGGAAGCTGGAGATTCAGAAAATGTCAGTTGTCTGATTGCTTTTCTGAGGTTATGCAAATATCACAATGACTATCCGCTGATGTTATTTTTCTCCACTACGGTTTGCAGGTCAAATACTCCTGTCGAAGAGGAAGAGGAAGAGGAAGAGGAAGAGGAAGAAGACGAAGGCGAAGAAGAAGATGCCTCTTCAGAGCCCGAAAGCGATCCCGCTGAAAAGCCAGCCATACCCGAGGTTAAGGAAGCGGGTTCAGATGACAAAAATTTGAAGAATGTGAGTCTTCATCCAGATAGCTTGATTTGAGCTCAGTATATTGTCTATAAAACTAAAAGGCTGTGAATCGTTGTAGGATGATGCTGACAAGGAGGTTGGAGCAAATGCTGGTGACCTGAGTGACCACACCAGTCTCCCTGAGGATGAGGTGATCACTGCTTTCACTCGGCTAGTATGCTGTTTGGTGTTTGCACTGTACTGATGCTGTGTCTTGTTTGCAGGATGCTGTGATTAGCGACAAGGATCTTAATAAATGTGGTAACAAATCTCCAAACAAGGTCAGCGCCCCTTCCCTAATTCTGTAATCATCTGCAGCTGCTGTTGTACCCATAAGAGCATGCCTCGATATTGTGTTATTTGCGTTGAAGTTTCTATCTCAACTTGAGTGTCACAATGTCAATGAAAGCATTGGTTTGATTATACATATCGATGCAAAACATGCTTTGTGCTTTACTGTTGTTGAATCAATGGTTGCTGGATTATCAAATGGTTGGTACTATCTACTATGGTTAGTCAGTTATTGGTTGCCCAGGATTATCATAGATTCAAAATTATCTCACAGCGAAGTAAGAAAAGAATATTATGTAAACTCAATGGTTGACAATTCTCATAAAGTAGAAAATGATTACTAGACATATAATGCATCTATGATTTGAAAGTTTAAGAGCTTAATTATATTTTTGTTTAATGATTTGCTTGTTGGATTATTGGTTCTACCAGGAACTTGTTGACAATTCTCAAGATAAACATGAAGACAATGCCCAACCAAGCGATGACTCCATTGATGCTGTAGATGAAGAAGTCCATCTGCCTCCCTCTTCAAGCCCTACCAAGAATACAGATGATAGGTAAGCATATCACACCCTCCTCAGTCGATGATACTAACACCTGTTAGCATTTACAAATGTACTTATCTTGTGTAAAGAAAATTCACCCCCTTGCCCCTTTAAAAACTTATTTATGCACATGCAATTTATTAATTATTATGTATGGTCTGCATAAGATTATAAAAGCTTGTTTTGGTTGTAGCACCGCATATTATCTCTTCCTGTAGCCTTGACATGTGAATCGCTAAATAACAGAACCATGTAAACTTCAATGATTATATTTTGCCAATTAAAACCTGTTTGACATCCTTCTTCTATCCATCATCTGTTAGCAATGGCCTGGTGCATTTGCATGGAATTTGCCTGATTTTTCATATTTATATTGATGCACTATACTACTGGCTATTAAACATTTTGTTGAATTATCTGTCTGGCTCAGTTCTTCAGAAGATGAAGAAGAGGAAGAAGATAATGACAAGGAGAACATATATCCAGGCATTCAGAAAAATGATGTAAATACCCATCAACAACCTCGACGAACTCTTGCAAGTGATTCATGTCCAGATGCTGCTGTCCTGAAAGACTTTCTAGACGTTGAAGCTGAGGAAGAGGACGACAGTGATGATGACATGTCGAGGTTTAAGGACAACGAAGAAGATGATGGCGATGATGAAAATGAAGTACTTACTGCTCTGATTGCTGCTGGATTTGAAGAAGAAGAAGTAGATCATGAGAAACGTAATGCACTCCACCAAAAGTGGCTTCAGGATCAAGATGCTGCTGAAACAAATAATTTCATTCAAAGATTAAAATATGGTCATCAGGAGCAGAAAGTGTTGATGGAGGAAGACGAAGATGATATCGAAGACTGTGAGGATGAATCAGAAAATGAAAGGTCACATGACTTGACTCCAAATATTGTGCGGCAGAATTCTGAGAAGGCAAAACAAATGATTGCCAAAATGTTCACAGATGAGAATGACACTTATGAACACTCTGATGATGAGGAAATAGAGGAGCATTTGGCCCGTCAACGTATTTCAAAGCGAGAAGTAAGCGCTGACACTTTTTGAATACCGAGTGTCTTCAGTTATGCTTGATATTTCATTTTTAAAGTGCTATAGTTCCTCCCTTGCTGTGCTAGTACAGAACTTTTATCCACCCTATGTGCTTTAGCAAAATAATTTGAGTGTCTTATTCTTTGTTAGGTTCATAGTACTTCGTTCATATCTCCATTGGAAGATGACAGTTCAAGGGAAATGTTTAGCCTTATAAAGAAGCTCAATATTGCTCCTCAAGCCCCCAAGAGGAGGGGCAAGCAAGCCACATGTAAGGATTCCCAAAATTTCAATACATGTCTATGATTGAGAACATGGCTGGTCATCTACTAATTACTATTTTTTATTGATGTTTTCAGCAAATCTTGAAATGCTTATGGTCGGAAGTAACAGCAACTCATCATCAAAGGTAAATGCTTACTGACACTCGTTTCTGTTTGCTGTCGTACTTCTCACCTGGATGTTGATAAGCTGAAAGTTTGTAACATGAATTGACTTCATATGGCAAATCATCGCCTATGTTGCTCCAAATTGAAAATTCACCTAGTAAAACCTGGACTTAAACATGTACTATCCCTCATTGTTTTGTTAGAGAACGTTTTGTGGTTCTCTTCCATTGAAACTTGCAAGGCATTGCTGAGATTTTCTCATAAACTGGTTTCCCCCCTCATGTTTGTCTCTTGACAGTATTGTATATTCTTTGCAGTCTTCTTTTCTCGGCCGAACAACGAGTGGTCCAATCTCATCTTCTCATAGATCAACTTACAAAGGCTACATTTTCGGTCGCGATGACAGCAACAGCAACAGCAAGAGCTGCTTTGCAGCCTCTGAGAGTAACTCGGATGTGGTAAGCTTGATGAAAACTTGCCTCTGATCTTGTCATAATTCCAATGCGCTCAGAGGCAGAGTCGCACATTCCCTGTATTCAGAAACATTCTCATGTGGCCCCTCATTCCATTATACAGCAGGACCAGGTGAACCCCAGCCAAGCCAAGAAAGCGAAGTTCAGCAGTTCACAGACAAAGCCAGCCGCATCAGGCACAAGCTCCGAGGGTGGCTCGACTTCAGGCGCCTCTCTGTTCGAGCTCCTGCGCAGGTCAACTTCCGCCGCCGAGAAGCAAGAGCACAAGCGCCCCGAAAGCTTCGGCATCATCACGGAGAGCCAAGCTGTGCACCAGTTCTCGGCGTTCAAGCTGTCAAGGAAGTTCTCCAAGATAGGAGCAAGGAACTGACTCACATAGCCTCCCTTGACCTACTCACAATTGCTCCCTTGCACCTGTTTACGTCAAAAGGCAAAGCACTTTTTTCGCGGTATTTTCAGATGTACCTGTCTGTGCTCTGGAAAAATGCACATTGGATATAAACTCTGTATCACTTTAGGTTCAAGATAAATGTGCGTCTGTGTTTGCTGTATATCGGTTTTTCTTAAGGGCGCTGATAGCCGCCGGTCGACCGGCCCAAATTCGACCGGTCCACCACGCGCCGTACGATCTTTTCACGCACAACCGTTAGATCACGTCCGTCTTTCCTTTTCACCTGGCACACGAACGTTTTGATCCAGCCGGTGATTACGGAACTGCTCGTCCTCGCGCGCACGTTGGTCACGGCGCCCCGGCCGGTGTTTGCGGACGACATCTCGTAGCGCTCCGCTGTCGCTCGTCGCCGCCCAGCACGCGGCCGCGATCTCGTAGCGCTCTGCCATCGCACGTCGCCGCCCAGCACGCGGCCGCGATCTCGTAGCGCTCTGCCCTCGCTCATCGCCGCCCAGCACACGGCCGCCATAGTAGCAGTACAACTCGCCGTTGTCGTAATGAAGGACGTGGCCGCAGCACTCCGGCCACGTGGTTCCAGCACGTGGTTGTCAAGGTCCCAGCATTTGGTCCTCACGGTCCAACAGTTCGCTGACATGGTCGCAGTACACGGCCATTGCTGTTCGGGCACACACTTGCCACTATCGTAGCATGCAAACAACCATGGTCGTAGCATTCCATCACACTGTCGCCGGTCCCAGCATGCAGCGCCGCCCAGATGCAACTCCCTGTGCTCATGCTTGCATCCTCGCCGGCGACATGTGTCGGCGGTTGCATCTTCAGTGTACACGGATGTAGCACCGCCTAGATGGTTGCAGATTTGGCACAAGTGGATGTAACTTCTGTTCTACACGGTAGTAGCATACAGGCGTCGCTGGTTGCAGGTCTGGCGACACGATGGTAGCATCGCGGAAACAGTTGCAGCTCTGTTGCATGTGGTTGTAGCTTCTGCGGTACATGGTTGTAGCATTCGTCGCCGACGGTATTGCCGGTGCCGCTCTCGTTTGCATGGTTGTAGCATCACCGAGAGCTGGTTGTAGCTCCTGCGATACACGATTGTAACATTGTAAGCGACGGTGTCGCCGGGTGCAGCTTCCGGTGTGTATGGTTCCAGCTTGAGGTCACCGCGATCGCAGCTCCGCGGTTGGCCGGTTCCAGCTCCTGTATGCACGGTCCTAGCACGCGGTCACCATGGTCTAAGCTTTTTTCATCTATGGTTGAAGCTTTTCTGTCAATGCTAGCATTTTTTCGGTTACACGGTGCCTCCGTTGAAGCTTTCTATATCTATTGTTGAGGTTTTTTTGGGAGCTGAATGATGCTTTTCCTGCCACCGGCGGCAGCTTGCCGTGAACGCCGGCCACAACGCTTCTTGCTTTTTGCGAACGACTGCGACAAGACATCTCCATGAATGGTTGTAGAAATTGTCGTTGCCGATAGTAGCAAATGCCTATCACAGTTGCAGCAAAAACATCATCACCGCCGTCGCAGGTCGCATCACTTTCCTTGCAGGGTTGTAGCAATTGTCGTCGCCGGTCGTAGCAAAATCCGACAACTGTTGCAGCAAATTGTTGTCACCGACGTCGTGGATCGCAAGATTGCCATGAATGATTGTAGCAAAAATCCTCACTGGTTGTAGCAAACCCCAACACTGGTTGCAACACCGCGGCTCGTTGGCTGTAGCTCCGACCATGGCTAGTACCTCGTTGCACCGCCTGTTACAACGACTCCATGGCCGTCACCACCTGGTTGCAGCACTGCATGCCATAGCCGTGAGCTTCGGTCACGATTTTAGCAGACAGCAGCCCCCAGGTCCTCCTCCTTTGTTGTGCCCATCTAGGGACCTCACAACGTGGTGTGCTGATGTAGAAGATGGGAGGAAAGAGATGTGGGGAACGAGTGGCCGTCG
This sequence comes from Triticum aestivum, assembly GCF_018294505.1. Taxonomy (NCBI): domain Eukaryota; kingdom Viridiplantae; phylum Streptophyta; class Magnoliopsida; order Poales; family Poaceae; genus Triticum; species Triticum aestivum. The sequence goes on from NC_057806.1 coordinate 642,695,046, forward strand.
TTCCTTGGGAAAATAGGATAAGGGCGAGCGGCGGCGGACCCACCTATGCACGTGGAGTGATTTGTGTGATGCGAGACGAGATGCTGGTTTCTTCTGTTACGCGGGTGACGCGAGGGACGTAGGATCGAAACATATCGAACGGCGCGTATGGGACCGGCCCAAACTTCGGCCAGCCCGCCGGCCACAAACATTGTATACAGTATCAGTTGGTTGTCTCTGAGTGCATGCGCATGACCCTTTTTTTTAGGGAATGGCTCCTTTTTTGTTGATCTCCTGACCCCCAAAGTAGTATGGGCCTGTCTGTTTTAATGGGCCGGACCAGGCTTAAATGGCCCAACGCTCCTTACCGTGCCACCCACCGGTTGGTCAACGGCGGCCCAGTCTTACCAGCCGCTCCCGCACGTGTAGAAAATTCTAGGGTTCAAATCAAATCGACCTTGTCCTCCTCGCCCTATCCTCTCGCTTCCCCCGTCCAATCCCCACCTCAGCAAGCAAACCCTAATCGACTGCCACGGAGGAGGCAGGATCGAAGGTGCGCGACCGAGCGGGAGCTGGCCGTACCTGAGATCCGAGCCACCGGAGCTCAAAATCCCCCCCGCCGCCGCCGCCGTCGCTCTCGCGGTAAGAAGATCATCCGTCCATTCCATTCAATTTGCAGCTGAATTCGACGCTGCCGGTGGCCGGAACCCCGCGTTCCTCCCCGAATCGAGAAATTTTCGAAATTTTTGCGTTCTGAGCTCCGGATTTTTGTTTCTCTCCCATGGCAGCCGCGGCAGGAGGGTGATGAGATCTTCGGGAGCGGGCCTCGCTCGGTCATAAGATGCTAGCCGGCGGCGTTGGCAGCAACAGAGGCGGCAGCTCCCATCTCTCCTCCCCCTCCTCCCAGAGGGACCTCCGCGGAGGCCGGAGCTTCCTCTTCGGGAACACCTGGTTCATGCTCTCCGCCTACCCGGCGCGCCTGCTGCACACCGCCGACCGCCGCGCGCCCGCCGCCGCCTTCGTCGCCGCCGCCATCCACCGGACGCCCCGCGTCGTGCGCGCGCACGGCGGCACGGGACAGGGCCTGCTGCAGCGGGGCATCGTCATGGCCGCCTGCGGCTACGCCTTCGGGCGGGCCGACCTCGGCGCCGCCGCCAAGCGCCAGCTGGAGAAGGACTCCTCGTCCGTGGCTGCCCACGCCTCGCGCATCGTCGCCATGGGGTCAGCTGGGACGGCGGCGAGGCCCGACGTCTCGTTCAAGTACCGGGGTTTGGAGTACTGTAAGAAGGTCGGCGTGAGCTTGAGATGCCGCGAGCAGTGGGGGATGGCTAGGACGTTCTGGACCAGTGCGGTTGGGCCGGGCAGGCAGCTCAGCTTCTCGGTTGACCCTTGGGCTCGGGATTTCAGCACGTCGTGTGCGGCGCCTTACTCTGCTGGAGCTACAGAGAGTCAACTGACTCTGGATGAGGCACTACAGGAGAAGCAGACGGATAACTCCACCGTTGCCTCTGATGGGTATGTATCCTGATTCCTGTTGCATGTGCCATTATGAATTCGAAATGACTGTTTCCCTTGGAATTTCTGTTAAATTGATCTAAAACAGATAACAGATATGAACACGCATTTAATTTCCATGAAATGTTCGATTCCTTTAGAATTTCATGCACTGTTGTGTTTGTTGCCTTCATATCTTGTCAAAAGAAGAGTATTTGTATGTAACCCATGAGGAATGCCTGAGTCTTGATATAGGTCCATACTATGCATGAATGCTTCTATTAGTCACCCAAAATGTTGTGTTCCATGCTTACCCTTGTCTATATGCAAGTGCTAACATGCAAGCAAGCATTTTCTCAATCAAGAAAGTTAAGTTCGAAATGGGACTAATGTGATTATTTCATGACAAGGCCACAAGGGATATAAGTTTGAGTTTTGCTTCGGTACACCCCCCCCCCCACCCCACCCCCACCCTCACCCTCACCCCTTCCCTCCCTTGAAAGTTTGCACCAATCTTAAAGTTGCTTAAAAAGCCTATCCCCGTATTAGCTTGCAGTTCAAACATATTGAATAAATTGATTTAGATACAAAAGACTTCATTATTCCTTTTTTGGATAACAGCAACAGGACGGCACAAAATTTAGACATTGAACATGAACCAACTATTTGCGGCCAATTTCCTACACACTAGTTCATTGCATCTTAAGGAAATTTGCTCTCATGTTGTTTCCAGTGTCACATTAGAAGCATTTACATTTCTGCTCTTATCTTCTGATAGCAACTGTTCTATTGCTTTTTTTGCACCTGTTGTTGGTTGGCTGAAAACTTTTTCTACAGGAAGTCACCTGCTCCTGAAAAACTGAAGCTGGTCTCAGGTTCTTGTTACCTGCCTCATCCTGCTAAGGAGGCGACTGGCGGCGAAGATGGTCACTTCATTTGCATTGATGAACAGGCGATTGGTGTGGCAGATGGTGTTGGTGGTTGGGCAGATCACGGTGTTGATGCTGGACTATATGCGAAAGAACTAATGAGTAAATCAATGAGTGCTATCAAGGATGAACCAGAAGGTGCAATTGACCCATCAAGAGTTCTGGAGAAAGCTTTTACAGGCACCAAAGCAAGGGGATCATCAACTGCTTGCATCATCACTCTTAAAGAACAGGTTAGCCAGATTTTCTGACTTTACTTAATCGTTGTTCATTGTAGTCTCCTTCCGTTGCCAGTTGATTTATTGTGCTGAGTAAACACAAATTGTTACTATGTAGTTTCTTTGGACCATGTACTCCCTCCGTTACTAAATATTTGTCTTTCTAGAGATTTCAACAAGTGACTACATACGGAGCAAAATGAGTGAATCTACACTCTAAAATATGTCTATATACATCCGTATGTGGTAGTCCATTTGAAATCTCTAAAAAGACAAATATTTAGGAACGGAGGGAGTATAACACATTAAGGCGCCTCCCACATGATCGGAAGAAAAAGGGGTCGTTGATGTAGTAAAACGAGGATAGCTGAAATTGCACTTTTGGTGCTACATTCTTGGATCTCTATGGTGCTGTGGTATTCTCGTCCATGAGTATAAAAGTAACTGTATTGATAAATCTCGTATTCATCTGTTTGGTCATGTCTGAGCACTTTCAATTCAACAGAACTAGAAGTTCCTGATTCATATTTCTGGAAAGGAACACATTTACTTTGCAGTCCTTTTTTCTAGTTTAGTGATGCTTACTATCATGCTATTTAAACTTGCAGGGTCTTCATGCTGTAAATCTTGGGGACAGTGGCTTCATAGTGGTCAGAGATGGCCGCACTGTTCTCAAATCACCTTCACAGCAGCATGATTTTAATTTTACTTATCAGCTCGAGAGTGGGGGTGGCAGTGATCTTCCAAGTTCTGCCGACGTGAGTACATCCTGACTTTGCAGTGATCTTCCTTTATCTTTGAATCCTTGCTTGGAGAACTCTGATACAACATCAACATATTAACTCAGAAGTCTTCTCTGGAGTATTAAGTTTATAGCATCGAAATATTTTATAGCATGACGCCCTGTACTCACTTATGTAGGTATTTCACTACTCAACCTGTACGACAACGAAATCACTGCCGTCGTTGTCGAGGCCCTCAGGAGTGGCCTCGGTGCCCAGGGCACAGCTCAGAAAATCGCCGCCCTTGCTCGGGAGAGAGCAGAGGATAAGCACAGGCAGTCACCCTTTGCAGCCGCTGCTCAGGAGGCTGGGTACAGGTACTATGGAGGGAAGCTCGACGACATCACGGTCGTGGTGTCATACGTGATGAGCGCAGCAGCTGTTTAATGCGATGATGCTTCTATTTTCTGTTGTAATGTACATAACCTTTGCCCCAAACTCATGGGAGCTCCTACGCCCCGGGGAGTAGATTCCTAGGCTGGTTTATTCGAGTGTTGGGGATCTCCTGACACCTTAATGTTTTAGAGTATTGAGATTGCGCTTTGGCTCGGGAAATTGTGGCGAAAAACCATGTCTGCCCCCCTTCTCATTTAGCACTACATGAGATGCTTCTTGTAAACCCATCCTTGGTGGAAGGAGAACCACCACCTGCTGGCAAAGTTTTGTTGTATTCATATATTCGGTGCTACTTAGTTGCTAAACATGTTTGCCTTATCGTGCTGCTGAGAGATAGGCTGTTGTGAGTTCTTGCTGTGCGTTAGCTCACCAAACTGCTGCGAGCAATTCCCTTAAAAAGGTGTTGTGAACAATTGAATCAAAATAATGTATCAAGGCAATTTTATTTACATGCTGTCGCACGGTGTTTGTGCCGTCACTTTCGAGATCTCCAAGTGGACAGTTTTGCTGGCATAGCGAAGCTTTGCTGTTTCTGCCGTGCCGCATTAGTTGAGACTTGGAAAGCATTGTTTCTTTTGCGAGAATTAAGATAGCGTCGCTATGCAGCAAGTGTTTCGGAGCGGATTTACGGCAAAAGGTTTGAGTAGAGAAGGGCGTGTGATATTCGTAAGTTCGTTGCTTCACATTTCTCTCTAAGCTGGACTGGGTTCTGATCTGAAGCATGCCGTAACCGTCATCTTCAGGTCAGGTACTGGTCTGAGTTCAGCGCCGATTTGAGCATGCCCTTTACGCCAGATACCTGCCTCTGCACTTTTCTTCTGTATTTGTAGTCATCATGCAATATGGCAAATCTGGCCAACTTCTTCAAAGAAAAACAGATTTTTGTTGCTCGTTGTGGGGTTCAGACGAAGGACCTGAATGTGAGAACATTTGCATGCATGGTAGGCCAGGGACCTGAATATGAGAACAACATTTGCATGCATGGAGGTCGGTAACAGGACCAGTTGCCATCACTTTCTTGATCAGAGAACACACTGCCTGAAACTGCTTTTGGCTCCCGCTCGCTGTGCAACAGATGAACCAGACAAAGGACTGGAATGCAAAACCAGTTTACATCCTGCAAGCCTTGCCAGGGACCAGGATTTAATTTGAATTAATTGGCAGGGGCCGCGTGAACGCGTACCCCCTCTATCACAAATTATGACGTTCATTCTCCCACTTGGGGAGATGATGGGCCAACGCACCCACCAAGTGCAATGCGGGCCATTGACCCAGGCCACGAGCCTTCTTGATCGCTCGTCGACCCTGTCCAGGTAAGTAAGGAGAACGTAGCACCTCGCCCTCCTCTTAGGCCAACTTCACCGCGCGACCCCAAACGAACGTCCGTTTTGTCCGGATTCTGTCCGTTTAGGTAGCGATTTGGGGTCGTGTCCGGGCGTGTCCTGGGATGCGGTGGCCGTGCGCCCACCGCGCGGACGCATCCTTTTGCCCTATCCTGTCCGTCAGGGCCAAAAATGCCTAAATTTTCATCAAAACTAGTTTACAACCCAAATATTTGTCTGAAAATTAAAATAGTTTTACAACCCAATTGAAATTGTCTTTAATAAAATATTTTTACAACCAAATCGAAATTGTCTTGACTAAACATACAATGGACCAATACATCTATTGGTTGCCAATGTGATCCCACACGTGCTCAACCAAGTCATTTTGAAGATTCAAATGAAAGTGCCAATCACGCATCTCATGATGGAATTGAGCAAACTGTTCAAATGTGGCCGGGTCTTGGTGCAGGGGCTCAATATTTTCACCTTGATAGTCAAAATCCTTGGTCGAAGATACTCTCATCACGCTCGTCCTCGACGATCATGTTGTGCATGATCACACAAGCAGTCATCACCTCCCAAAGCTTCCTTTCATCCCATGACAGTGCAGGGTTTCGAACGATACCCCACCGGGATTGAAGCACACCAAAAGCACGCTTCAACATCCTTTCTAACACTCTCTTGCATTTGGGCAAATCTCTTTCTCTTCTCACCTTGGGGTTTCGAGATTGTCTTCATAAAAGTTGACCACTGAGGATATATACCATCTGCTAGATAGTATCTCTTGTTGTAATGGTGGCTGTTGATCTCAAAGTTGACAGGTGGGGAGTGGCCTTCTGCAAGCCTCGCGAAGACTGGAGAACGCTGCAGCACGTTGATATCATTGTGAGAACCTGTCATGCCGAAGAAAGAATGCCATATCCAAAGATCCTGTGATGCCACCGCTTCTAATATGACAGTGCACGCCTTGACATGCCCTTTGTACTGGCCCTGCCAAGCAAATGGACAGTTCTTCCACTCCCATTGCATACAATCTATGCTGCCAAGCATGTCTGGAAAGCCTCTAGCTGCGTTGGTCGCCAACAATCTCTCTGTATCAACGGCAGTTGGCTGCCTCAAGTACTCTGGGCCAAACACCTCGATCACAGCCTGGCAAAACTTGTACATTGATATCAGACATGTTGTCTCACTCATACGCACATACTCATCCACCAGATCACCTGGAATTCCATATGCAAGCATGCGGATGGCCGCGGTACATTTCTGGTAAGAGGAGAATCCAAGCTTGCCAAGGGCATCCGTCTTGCACTCGAAGTATGGGTCATGAGCAACCACTCCCTCTCGGATACGATTGAACACATGCCTTGCCATTCAAAAACGGCGACGGAATTTATCCGGCTTGAAGAGCGGGGTGTTGGCAAAGTAATCGGCATAGAGCAGGGCGTGCCCTCTCTCCCTGTTGCGGTTCAGGTTGGGAGCACGGCCAGGGAGTGACCCCCTGTACCGAGGAAGCTGCCGTTGAATGTGGTCGTGAACGACCAGTGCAGCCACCACAATATCTTCATCATCCGACGACGAATCGTCCGATGAACAAAGAAAGTGATGGAAGAAAAACTCGTCTCCACTGTCCATACCTTTGTGGGCAAAATGCCGAACACCTTGCGGGCGTGGTGGCGAAGATCACCTCGACGCAGCAGGGGTGGTTGCCGTCCGGCTACTGGCCGCTGTGGAGCTCTCGTCGGGAGCTGCCGAGGACGCCGTGCTGCGTCGCCGACGGTCCTGTCCCCTCTGCGACTGGCAAAGACGTCGACGGCCAAACCTCCGATTGACGGTCAAAACTACGGCCACAACACGGGCGTGGTGGCGGCCATGTCGAGAAGTGGTTTGGTAGGGACGGCTGGAGGCTGCGCGGTGAGGAGGCGGCCGGAGAATAGCGGCGGCACCGGCGGCGGGGCGGGGCGAGAGAGAGGGTGGAAGCGTTGGGAGCGGAGGGACTGCTAGTGTCCCCGACAGGCGGGCCAGGGGGGTCAAGGGCGTGCGTCCAAAATGTCCGCGCGCGTCCGTTTCACCCCAAACCGAGCGCAAGTTTGGGCCGGGATGGGTCGAAAACGGACGGAATCCGGACATTTGTTCGTTTGAGGCCGTGCGCTGGGCTGCGCTATTCGTCTGTTTTACCCCAAACGAACGGGGTCGGACAGAATAGAGTCGCGCGGTGGAGTTGGTCCCCCTCGATTCCCCTCGGCTAGGCGAGGTGGTACTAAAAACTGAAGAGCAGCGGCAGCGGGCGTGAAGGGAGTCACGGGGAGACGCGCGATTAGCTAGCTTCAGAATTTAGTGGGCTCACGTTTGACCTATCAGGCCCTACATACAGCAGCAAGACGCGGGCCTTGAGAGAGTACCAGTTTTGTGCTCTTGCTGTGCAATCGTGTTGCTCACCACTAAAAAAAAAAGAACAAAGTGTAATCGTGTTGCTCTCTCCTCTACGAAGAATGAGCCATGGCAATTGTTTCCTCTCTAAAAGGAAACAGGTACATGACAATTCAACAAAAAAATCAGGAAAATTATAAATAAACTCATGTGCATTTAAAGTTTCTTCATTCGTTTCTTTTGGAAGAGTTTCCTCTCAGTTCTCTGTGTGGAAGTTTTTTTTGTTGTTATGGTGAAAACGAAATATGTTTAGCTTTTAGTGGTAGTTGAGGTGTGTGATGGTGCTTTCCTTCAATAGCTAAATCTACCATGCTAAAAAAACATACACATACCGGTAGACATGTACTCCCTCCGTCTCATAATGTAGTGCATGTAGATTTTAAAAAAAATCAAACCTCACAAACTTTGACCAAGTTTTCATTTACATCAAAAATGCCAAACACAACATATATAATTAGATTCATCATAAGATGCAGTTTCATATTTTATATTTTTAATATTGCAAAGTTTGACTTTTTTAAAATCTATATGCACTACATTATGAAACGGAGGGAGGTCTACAATATTGAGTCTGTGTCCAAGGTAGTCATATTCCAGATCATGTTGAGTTGCTCACCACTAAAAAAAATTCCGGAGGCCGACATAAGCCAATTGGCTTCCCCGAGGCCGATGCCGTATTATTTTTGAAATAAATCTAAACAGCGCAATAATTCTTAAATTTACTAAAAATAGTGCATTATTTAAAAAAATAGCCTAGTATGAGTTGTTCAGATGGGGTATTCTTCCTTTTCTTTCCAGCCCATTTTTAATCTGATTTGATGCAAAGTAAACTAACGCAATAAATAGTGTATATTCTCTCCGGTTGGGGATCAGTAGACCTCCCATCTTCTGTACAACGTAACGGCAATCCAAAGTTTGCAATACTTCTACGAATACATGGTTTTTGCACAATGTGTGGGCTATTTGTACTCGACATGCGCACACCTCGGCATTGAGAGCGTTGTATGATGATTTCACGCTCCTGATCTGGCCGATTTCTCGGTCTCCGTGAGTATGTATCCTGATGACCATTGAGCTTTTTTTTTAAGGAAGAGAGTTCTAAATTTCTTTGCCTTCAATTTGTAGTTAATAGTATGCTTGCTCATTTTCGTGATCCATATTCTGATCCTCCAGTTTGTTACTTCACTTCGTTATTGACATTGTAACCACAAACTGCTAGGGAACTCTTATCCTTCTTCAGGACAGGTTATGAGTAAGCATGTGGCAACAATAATTGGAAATAGACATTTTAGAACTTGCAATGGCACCCACAGCAGCATTACGGAGGGATATACGACCAAATAAATATCTCTAGGAAAAATGTTGTACAAGGAAAACATAGGTGTGTGTTAATATCCATGGAATCGAGAGTCGCATGCCGAAGTTGACATTTTTATGTAAAAGGAAGTACCTGGTAGACGTGGATAGGACAGATGCAATTTTGTGCTTCAATTCACTTTTCAATCAAAAGTATTTTGTTTCTACTTTTTTTTTCTGCTCTTCTTGTTACTCAATATTATCATGTAAGTAGCTTTAGTTTTGCAATGTTGATCCGAAGTTGATCGCTAGAAGTAGCACTGGTGTATATGATATTAATCAAATGACTTTTTAGGTTGGTGGTGCATGGCGAGGTCGGGACACGTTTCTAAATCCTCTGGCCACCCGCCACTTCCATTTCCAAGTAAAATAATAATAATGTGCGGACCACAAAAATATTTTGACATAAAAAGGGAAGATTGACAATGATTTAAAGAAGCAAGTGATATAACACAAATCTCTATCTCTCCATATACTACTTAAAAATAATGTAAGGTTCCTATTTCGCTTCATGGGCAACGAACGAGTTCTTGGTGGTCAAGTTTCGGATGTGATTGACATCCACCAAGATACTCTGCATCTGACGCTTTAGCCAGTCATGATGCTTATCCTGTTTCTGATGCAGGGCCTCAAAAAGCTCTCGGTCATTGAGGACACGGGAACGCTTCCGAGGCCTTTGGGCAACCGTACTTGTTGTGGCTTCAGTGTTGGCACGATGTGGCACTCCCATATTCCCAGCAAGAGGATAAGTGGGGGTTGCAACATTAAGAACAAGAATTCCCTCCATTGGTTGCGAGAAGCTATGGTGTTCAGCATTCTGAAGATGTATAGGCTGCTTGGCTGGCTCAGGATAGTTGTCTTCAATGGACAGATCAACCTCAGGCAGAAAGACAAGATGGTTGCGCGCTGAGGGCTGATAGTCAATTGTAAAATGGAGCTTGATCAGCCGCATCACCCATGGAGCATAAAACTTGAGGCCAAACAGATCAATCCCTGATGTAGCAAGTTGTTTGATGAAGAAGTCCTGGGTATTGAATCTGATGCCATGGATGATATAGAATACCAAAGTCTTCATGGCTCCTTCTAGTTTGGCTTCAGAAGAGTGTCCCTTGATTGGCCAGAGAGTACGCCTCAGAATATGATAAACAGTGCGAGGCAAGTACTCGAGGTCCTTGACAAAGAACTCTTTGGGGTATTCAGCATCAGAAGGCAATGGCTTCATCATACTTAGCATCTCACTCATATTTGGCTCGGGCCTTTGGAAGATACTCTGCAGTTCATCGTGATGACGCTGACAACCAGGCTCGTAGAACTCCCCTGGAGTGGGAAGGGAAGTAAGCTCGATGATGTCTTGAGCTTTGGTTTCATGATGCACATCACCTGTCATCCACTCAAGAATCCATGTCTTCGGATCCCTCTTGTAGCCGTGAATATGAAGTGTTTCATAGAACTACAACAAAAGCTCTTCATCCAGTGCTCCTTGTCTGTCACGAAAGGTAGAAGACCAACATCTCTGAAGCAGTCAAGTGCTTCTTCAAGATAGGGCAGCCCAGCAATAGCTTCACAGTCAAGACGCACGTGTGGAAATATCCGCTCTTGATTGTATAGAATGCAGGAGTAACAGCTGCACCGCTGATGGCTCCTGAAGCGACTGGAAGAGATCTTTGACTTCGAATATGGATTCTTGGCACTATCAAAGAAGGTGTTGTGGGCTCTAAAGCTGTGCACATTGAAAGAACCTATTGTGGTGGAAGCACCTGGAAGCCTTGGCAGCCGTGGCTTGGGCTTCTGAACATGTGGTCTCTGCTCCACATGATAGTCATATTGTGGTCCGGGAGCAGAGGGTGGAACCATGACATGCCATCTAACTGTGACAAGCTGCCCATGATCATAGGCCTATTCATATGGTGTGAGGTCTTGGAGGTGGAACATTGGCTTCAGCTCCCACATTGACTTCGAGCTCCTTATGAGCTTCAGGCACCACCTTGTCTTCAGCCATGACAATGTCATTGGCTTCAGCATCGTTGTTTGTGGCAGCCCCAATGTTTTCAACCTCCGTTTGTTCAATAATAGGAGGGTCGGGCACAGTCACATTCTCCTCGAGAATGACTGGATCAACAACAAGGGGTGTGGTAACTCTTTCTTCTTCTCTTTCTCCTTGATCTTCATCGGCTGATGCAGCCGGAATGTCTTCAACAGCTTTAGCTTCATACTCGGAGACATTCGCGGTAGGGGTGGCTTCAGGAAACACTTGACATGCTACTGAGCTTTGGTGCACTTCCCTTTCCAGAATGCTCGACATGGTGACCTGTGGCCTGGGGCCTTTGCGAAGCCTGCGGAAAGCGGGCGACGCCTGTGGTGATGGAGAGGTCTGCACCATGTAATTGTCGTCGTCAAGCACCGGAGTGGTGACTTGAGGTGGTGGAGTTCTGGGTGTCTCTTCATGGACGGGGGTGTCTTGCTGAGGGCGATCGGCCCATGAATCATCCTGAGCTATTGGCGTCAAGGGACGACCAATGCTGATGAGTTCACTATTTGTAAGAACAGGCGATGATACCGACTGGTGCTCAAGTTGAGGAAGGACTACACCATCTTCAACATTGTCATCACGACCAATGTCTTCAGTTGTGGTGGGGTCAACAGCTGGAACTTCTTCATCTTCAGGAGAATCTGTGGAAGCAAGCTCGTGGATTGTAAGGCGACGCTCTTGGTTGGTGGAGGCCGGATGGGCAACCAAAATGGGCTCAACAACAAGGGGCTCAGAGGCCGCAGCACGCTCTTTCTTTGAAGACTTTGTCTTTAATTTCTTCTTGGATGGGGACTCATCAGAGGTGTTATTGTGCTTGCGTTTCCTGGCATTAGCTTCAACTGCCCTTGTCTTCTTCAGTTCTGAGGCTGCTGAGGGGACCTTAGGCTTCGAGCCTGTCATGCTGGCAGGGAAGACAATGCGAGGTTCTTCCTGCCTTGATGCTTCAGTTCGGGCCACAACAGACTTCTTCGTTGGCTTGGCAGCCATCCTGGGGTCGATTCCAGGGTGCCCAAGAGCTTTGCGCTTTTCAGCTTCATTGTGGGCTTGAACACATTTCTCTGCGAAATACTTCATGCGCTCTCGTGAGCCTTTGGCTTCTTCTCTCTTCTTGTGAAACTCTTCCTTGAGATTATGCATCATCTCTTTGAAGATTTGAACATCTGCCACACTGAGCTTGGCCATGTTTTTCTTGAAGTGTGCCTTCTCATAGTCAATCTTGTTCTTCAACTCGACGATTTTCTGAGCCACGACCAGTTCATTGGCAATGGCTCCATGGAAAGTGATGCTGATGTCCACAGGCAGCTGAAGATCATCAATACTGATGCTCTGGTCATCGAACCACTCATCGATGAAGTTGTTCAGAATGTCAACATCAAAGAGGGGCAGATCGTTGAAGATCTCCGCCTCTTGCTTGCCCTTGATTAGCCGCTCAAGGGCATCATCACCAAGATCTTCATCACTGGACAGATCAATGGTGTCTTCCTCGTTCCTTAGAACGGCAACATGAGTCAATTCATGCATAGAAATCTTCTTGAGCTTCTTGGTTTTATTGGTCTTCTTGACCTTCTTGGAGACACGAGACATGCCTTCAGACTGCACACTGGCTTCAGGAGGTGCAGTGGCCAACGACTTCAGTGTCGAAGCTTTTGGTGCGGCAGAGGGCTTCGAAGCTTTTGTCTTCTTTGTCTTCTGCTTCGGTGGTGCTGGCGCATCTTCAGAGTCTGCGCCGTCAGTAGATTGCTCCATCGTAGCCCTCTGAGCAGTGATGTGTGAGCGAAGGCCATCGAAGTTGGCGAAGGGGCCGATGACATTTGTATTAGCATCGCGTGTGATGTCAGCCCTTGGAGCAGATGGACCAGGGTTGAAGTTGAGTCCCAGCTCCTTCTTGTTCTTGGTAGCTGATGCTACCTCTTGAGCATTGCGTTGGTTTTCCCCTGAAAAGGAAAGGGTGATGCAGCAGAGCAGTGTAAGTATTTCCCTCAGTTTTTGAGAACTAAGGTATCAATCCAGTAGGAGGCCACGCACGAGTCCCTCACACCTACACAAACAAATAAACTCCTCGCAACCAACGCGATAAAGGGGTTATCAATCCCTTCACGGTCACCTACGAGAGTGAGATCTGATAGATACGATAAGATAATATTTTTTGTATTTTTATGATAAAGAGAAATAAAGATGCAAGTAAAATAAATGGCAAAGGAAATAACTAAGTATTGGAAGAATAATATGATGGAAAATAGACCCGTGGGCCATAGGTTTCACTAGAGGCTTCTCTCGAGAGCATAAGTATTACGGTGGGTGAACAAATTACTGTTGAGCAATTGACAGAATTGAGCATAGTTATGAGAATATCTAGGTATGATCATGTATATAGGCATCACGTCCAAGACAATTAGACCGACTCCTACCTGCATCTACTACTATTACTCCACACATCGACCGCTATCCAGCATGCATCTAGAGTATTAAGTTCAAGAGAACAGAGTAACGCTTTAAGCAAGATGACATGATGTAGAGGGATAAACTCATGCAATATGATATAAACCCCATCTTGTTATCCTCGATGGCAACAATACAATACGTGCCTTGCTGCCCTTACTGTCACTGGGAAAGGACACCACAAGATTGAACCCAAAGCTAAGTACTTCTCCCATTGCAAGAAAGATCAATCTAGTAGGCCAAACCAAACTGATAATTCGAAGAGATTTGCAAAGATAACCAATCATACATAAAAGAATTCAGAGAAGATTCAAATATTGTTCATAGATAAACTTGATCATAAACCCACAATTCACCGGCCTCAACAAACACACCACAAAAGAAGATTACATCAAATATATCTCCACAAGAGAGGGGGAGAACTTTGTATTGAGATCCAAAAAGAGAGAAGAAGCCATCTAGCTAATAACTATGGACCCATAGGTCTGAAGTAAACTACTCACACTTCATCGGAGGGGCTATGGTGTTGATGTAGAAGCCCTCCGTGATCGATACCCCCTCCGGCGGAGCTTCGGAAAAGGCCCCAAGATGGGATCTCGTGGATACAGAAAGTTACGGTGGTGGAATTAGGGTTTTGGCTCCGTATCTGGTAGTTTGGGGGTACGTAGGTATATATAGGAGGAAGGAGTACGTCAGTGGAGCAACATGGGCCCCACGAGGGTGGAGGGCGCGCCTGGGGGGGTAGGCGCGCCCCCCTACCTCGTGCCTTCCTGGTTGATTGCTTGACGTAGGGTCCAAGTCCTCTGGATCATGTTTGTTTCGAAAATCATGTTCCCGAAGGTTTCATTCCGTTTGATATTCTTTTTCTGCGAAACCCTAAAATAGACAAAAAAACAGCAATTCTGGGCTAGGCCTCCGGTTAATAGGTTAGTCCCAAAAATAATATAAAAGTGTATAATAAAGCCCAATAATGTCCAAAACAGGATATAATATAGCATGGAACAATAAAAAATTATAGATACGTTGGAGAAGTATCAAGCATCCCCAAGCTTAATTCTTGCTCGTCCTCGAGTAGGTAAATGATAAAAACAGAATTTTTGATGTGGAATGCTACTTGGCATAATTTCAATGTAATTCTCTTAATTGTGGTATGAATATTCAGATCCGAAAGATTCAAGACAAAAGTTCAATATTGACATGGAAATAATAATACTTCGAGCATACTAACTAAGCAATTATGTCTCTTCAAAATAACATGGCCAAAGAAAGTTATCCTTACAAAATCATATAGTCTGGCTATGCTCCATCTTCACCACACAAAGTATTTAAATCATGCACAACCCCGATGACAAGCCAAGCAATTGTTTCATACTTTTGGTGTTCTCAGACTTTTTCAATCTTCACGCAATACATGAGCATGAGCCATGGACATAGCACTATATGTGGAATAGAATGGTGGTTGTGGAGAAGAAAAAAAGGGAGAAGATAGTCTCACATCAACTAGGCGTATCAATGGGCTATGGAGATGCCCATTAATAGATATCAATGTGAGTGAGTAGGGATTGCCATGCAACGGATGCACCAGAGCTATAAGTATATGAAAGCTGAACAAAAAGAACTAAGTGGGTGTGCATCCAACTTGCTTGCTCACGAAGACCTAGGGCATTTTGAGGAAGCCCATCGTTGGAATATACAAGCCAAGTTCTATAATGAAAAATTCTCACTAGTGTATGAAAGTGATAGCATAGGATACTCTCTATCATGAAGATCATGGTGCTACTTTGAAGCACAAGTGTGGAAAAAAGGATAGTAGTATTGCCCCTTTTTATTTATTTATCCCTTTTTTTCTTGGGCCTTCCCTTTTTTTTAATTTGGCCTTTTCGCTTTTTTTATTGGGACAATACTCTATGAATGATGATCATCACACTTCTATTTATTTACAACTCAATGATTACAACTCGATACCAGAACAAAGTATGACTCTATATGAATGCCTCCGGCGGTATACCGGGATAGCAATGATGCATGAGTGAATTATATGAAAGAATTATGAACGGTGGCTTTGCCACAACTAAAATGTCAACTACATGATCATGCGAAGCAATATGACAATGATGGAGCGTGTCATAGTAAACGGAACGGTGGAAAGTTGCATGGCAATATATCTCAGAATGGCTATGGAAATGCCATGATAGGTAGGTATGGTGGCTGTTTTGAGGAAGGTATATGGTGGGTGTCGGTGTCAAAACCGGCGGATCTCGGGTAGGGGGTCCCGAACTGTGTGTCTAAGGCAGATGGTAACAGGAGGCAGGGGACACGATGTTTTACCCAGGTTCGGGCCCTCTTGATGGAGGTAAAACCCTATGTCCTGCTTGACTATTCTTGATAATATGGGTAGTACAAGAGTTGATCTACCACGAGATCGGAGAGGCTAAACCCTAGAAGCTAGCCTATGGTATGCTTGTCTATTGTCCTACGGACTAAAACCCTCCAGTTTATATAGACACCGGAGGGGGCTAGGGTTACACAAGGTCGGTTACAAAGGAGGAGATATACATATCCGTATTGCCTAGCTTGCCTTCCACGCCAAGTAGAGTCCCATCCGGACACAGGACGAAGTCTTCAATCTCGTATCTTCATAGTCCATCAGTCCGGCCAAAGGATATAATCCGGCTGTCCGGATACCCCCTAATCCAGGACTCCCTCAGTAGCCCCCGAATCAGACTTCAATGACGATGAGTCCGGCGCGCAGTGTTGTCTTTGGCATTGCAAGGCGGGTTCTTCTCCAAATTTCGAACGTTTGTTAAGCATCGTCCGACCCCATAAATGTTGGACCTCATGGCTTCTGTGCCCCATAAGGGCTATCTCCCACGCGTCGAATGAATACGAGGCGCCAGGGCGTTTTTACATTCGCCCCCCTAGCCAGATAAATAAATTGTCTATTAAAGGGATGGGGATTCTTAGATCTAATCCATATCATCCTCCCCCAGCGAGAATCCATCGGAGTGCGCTTCGGAAAAATCCACTCCAACATGGCCGACCTCCGCAGCTCCTCCTCCCGCCCCCGTAGCCCTAAGCCCGGTGATTGGGAGAGGTGTTCAGTCCCACACAGTCGATTAGTCGAACTGCAGACTAAGGGATTTCTCCCTCCAGTGTATATGGTTCCCGTACGAGCCGGGCTCGCCACCTACAATGGCGGGGAGCAAGCGGAGAGCTTCCCCAGCCCCTCTACGGGGGAGCGGGTATGCCTTGTTCCTTATTTATTAAGGGGACTCGAATTTCCAATTCATCCGTTCCTCCGCGGGCTCCTGGAGTTTTACGGCCTCCAACTGCATAATTTCACCCATGCTTCCATATTACACATCGCCGGCTATGTTGCCCTTTGCGAGTTATTCCTGGGCTGCGAGGCTCATTTCGAGCTGTGGAAAAGGTTATTTTGCCTCGTCCCCCACACACAGAAGGGGTCACTTTATCAAGTGGGCGGAGCCGAAATATGGCGCATCGCCGAAACCGGATACCTGTCCGGTACTCCGAAGAAGACGTCCGAAGACTGGCCTTCGGAATGGTTTTATATGGAGGACGTCCCCCTTCTGGACCCTGTTCGGCGGGGTCTTCCTAAGTTCAACAATGCTCCTCTGAAGAAACGCCGAAGTTGGCGCCCACGGAGCCCCCAGGAGGAAGACAACGAAGAAGTCCTTTACCTGATGAACCGGATTAAAGCGTCGGCTCAATCAGGATTGACAGTAATCGAGGTTATGTCAATATGCATAATGCGGGGAGTGCAGCCACTTCAATATCGAGGGCACCCCCTATGGTGTTTTAACGGGGAAGACGATGCCACTCGTTGCGGGCGTAAGGGTCCGGACAACGCTGCCGCTTTAGCAAAAAATTTGTCCGATTTGTTCAAGGGAGAGGAAGAGGAGTTCGTCCGCATCAAGCCACGGGATGGATTCTCTATGTACAACCCTCCAAGCTGGGTGAGTTATATCTCCCTACTCCCATTCTTCCCGCATTCTTTGTCGTAGGTATTCACCTTGCCATTGTGCGACAGGAACTGCGAAAAGCCATAAGGGAGGTCAACAACCCATCCCCACAACCAGAGGACCCTGACCGGGCCCTTGGTCCTGGACTCGAAGAAGATCCGAACATATTCGTGGAGCTGATAGACTGGCAGTTCTATCAATTAAGCTGTGATGACGCCATGGTGGCCATTACGGCCGACTATCCCGGACTGCTTCCTGCGTCGCACGTAAGAAAAACCAAAAATCCCAACTCCAAAAACTAGGATCCCCTTTTAGACACTTCACCTACCATATACATATGGTGTTTTACAGGGAAGGCCTTCGGGACGCCGTGCCGAACCCGCAGCAACTCGCCAACAAGAGGCACCAAGGCCGGGCAGGCCAAAAAGGAAGGCGGTCGGGAAGGAGACGCCGGCGCAGCGGTATGACAAAACCCCGCTCCGTGGTTGTCGTCTTTCTCAAAACGTAATGACGTCCATGTTTATTTAACAGAAAAAACGCTCGCTGGAATGTGTCTGGTGAGGCTGCCGATCATGCTTCCACCAGTCAGGCTCCAGGACCGGACATAGAGACGGAAGCCGACATGGGGGGACGCCGAATACTCCTCCTACAGAGGATGCGGATAGACTATCTGCTACAAATTCAGAAGTGGAGAGCGCCATGAATCATAGGCGTCGCCGAGCCATACTCCGTGACGCTTGCTTTTCCCCAAAGGCATTTGATGCCTTCAATTCTGGAGACGCGTACCTCCGTGCTGCTCAAAATGGTCTAGCCAGAGCCACGGACCAGTATGTAAGGGATGTACAGGTAAGCAAATTTGACGATTATATATATCAGTAGCCCCTGAGACTTGAAACAGTTAGCAGAACTGATTTAAGGATCATCTATTGTGTAGGTTCTTACAGAGAAGAATGCTCGACTGTCACAGGAGCTGGAGGAATGCAAGACCCAACTTCGGGCCACTGTTGCCGCATTGAAGGAACCTAAAAAGTTCCCAGCAGGTAACATTTGTTTCAAAGAATGATAGGTACCATATAGCGTGCGGTGTGGCTGCAGATCTAACAATAGATATTGTAGATGAATCCGGAGAGAATCCGGAAGACCAGCATGTCGTACGACAGTTAAAGGCTGGCGAACGCGTGCTGACTGAGGTCAGGCAGGAGAAAAACAATCTCCAAGACGCCAATACCAAGCTGAGCGTGGAACTGAAAGATGTTCGAGCCCAGCTTGCGGACTCCGAGAAGGAGAATAAGCGGCTTCGACACGGCATTTTCAGTAAGTGCTTGAACGAACCCTTAAAAAGGGGCCGGCGGAGAAGCCGACTAACAGAGTTACGTCTGCAGGTATTGTTGGAAATATGCCCTAGAGGCAATAATAAAATGGTTATTATTATATTTCCATGTTCATGATAATTTTCTATTGTTCATGCTATAATTGTGTTATCCGGAAATCGTAATACATGTGTGAATACATAGACCACAACATGTCCCTAGTGAGCCTCTAGTTGACTAGCTCGTTGATCAATAGATGGTTACGATTTACTGACCATGGACATTGGATGTCATTGATAACGGGATCACATCATTAGGAGAATGATGTGATGGACAAGACCCAATCCTAAGCATAGCACAAGATCGTGTAGTTTGTTTGCTAGAGCTTTTCTGAGTGTCACGTATCATTTCCTTAGACCATGAGATTGTGCAACTCCCGGATACCATAGGAGTGCTTTGGGTGTACCAAACGTCACAACCTAACTGGGTGGCTATAAAGGTGCACTACAGGTATCTCTGAAAGTGTCTGTTGGGTTGGCATGAATCGAGACTGGGATTTGTCACTCCGTATGACAGAGAGGTATCTCTGGGCCCACTCGGTAATGCATCATCATAATGAGATCAATGTGACTAAGTAGTTGGTCACGGGATCATGCATTACGGAACGAGTAAAGTGACTTGCTGGTAACGAGATTGAATGAGGTATTGGGATACCGACGATCGAATCTCGGGCAGGTAACGTACCGATTGACAAAGGGAATTGTATATGGGATTGCTTGAATCCTCGACATCGTGGTTCATCCGATGAGATCATCGTGGAACATGTGGGAGTCAACATGGATATCCAGATCCCGTTGTTGGTTATTGGCCGGAGAGTTGTCTTGGACATGTCTGCATGGTTCCCGAACCCGTAGGGTCTTCACACTTAAGGGTCGATGACGCTAGGGTTATTAGGAAGACTTGTATGTGATTACTGAATGTTGTTCGGAGTCCCGGATGAGATCCCGGACGTCACAAGGAGTTCTGGAATGGTCCAGAGGTGAAGATTTATATGTAGGAAGTTGTCATACAATCACCGAAAAGGTTCGGGGGCATATCAGTATTGTACTGGGGCCACCGGAGGGGTTCCGGGGGCCCACCGGGAGGGGCCACCTCTCTCGGAGGGCCTAATGGGTTGTAGAGGAAAGGGAACCATCCCTATATGGGCTGGGCGCATCCCCCCTTGGGCCCATGCGCCTAGGGTTGGGGGGGGAACCCTAAGGGGGCGCCCCCCTTTCTTGGGGGGCAAGCCCCCTCCCCTTGGCCGCCACCCCCCTCTAGATCTCATCTAGAGGGGGCCGGACCCTTCCTCCTTCCCCTATATATAGAGGGGCAAGGGGAGGGCTGCACGCACCATCCAAGGCGCAGCCCCTCCCCTCCCCAACACCTCTCCTCCTCCGTAAGAGCTTGGCGAAGCCCTGTCGGAGTACCGCTGCTTCACCACCACCACGCCATCGTGCTTCTGTTGGAGCCCTCTTCCTCAACCTCTCCCTCCTCCTTGCTGGATCAAGGCGCGGGAGACGTCATTGCTCCGTACGTGTGTTGAACGCGGAGGTGCCATCCGTTCGGCGCTAGGATCTTTGGTGATTTGGATCACGACGAGTACGACTCCATCATCCCCGTTCTCTTGAACGCTTCTGCTCGCGATCTACAAGGGTATGTAGATGCACTCCTCTCCCTCTCGTTGCTAGATGACTCCGTAAATTGATCTTGGTGATGCGTAGAAAATTTTAAATTTCTGCTACGATCCCCAACAGTGACATCATGAGCTAGGTCTATGCGTAGTTTCTATGCACGACTAGAACACAAGTTGTTGTGGGCGTCGGTTTTGTCAATTTACTTGCCGTTACTAGTCTTATCTTGATTCGGCATCATCATGGGATGAAGCGGCCCAGACCGACCTTACACGTACGCTTACGTGAGACCGGTTCCACCGACTGACATGCACTAGTTGCATAAGGTGGCTAGCGGGTGTCTGTCTCTCCCACTTTAGTCGGATCGGATTCGATGAAAAGGGTCCTTATGAATGGTAAATAGAAATTGGCATATCACGTTGTGGTTTTGGTGTAGGTAAGAAACGTTCTTGCTAGAAACCTATAGCAGCCACGTAAAAACTTGCAACAACAATTAGAGGACGTCTAACTTGTTTTTGCAGCATATGCCGTGTGATGTGATATGGCCAAAAGGATGTGATGAATGATATATGTGATGTATGAGATTGATCATGTTCTTGTAATAGGAATCACGACTTGCATGTCGATGAGTATGACAACCGGCAGGAGCCATAGGAGTTGTCTTAATTTATTTATGACCTGCGTGTCAACTTATACGTCATGTAATTACTTTACTTTATCGCTAACCGTTAGCCATAGTAGTAGAAGTAATAGTTGACGAGACAACTTCATGAAGACACGATGATGGAGATCATGATGATGGAGATCATGGTGTCATGCCGGTGACGATGATGATCATGGCGCCACGAAGATGGAGATCAAAAGGAGCAAAATGATATTGGCCATATCATGTCACTATTTGATTGCATGTGATGTTTATCATGTTTTACATCTTAGTTGCTTAGAACGACGGTAGCATAAATAAGATGATCCCTCGCAATAATTTCAAGAAAGTGTTCCCCCTAACTGTGCACTGTTGCTAAGGTCCATTGTTCCGAAGCACCACGTGATGATCGGGTGTGATAGGTTCTAACATTCGCATACAACAGGTGTAAGCCAGATTTACACACGCAAAACACTTAGGTTGACTTGATGAGCGTAGCATGTACAGACATGGCCTCGGAACACGGAAGACCGAAAGGTCGAACATGAGTCGTATAGAAGATACGATCAACATGAAGATGTTCACCGATGATGACTAGTCCGTCTCACGTGATGATCGGACACGACCTAGTTGAATCGGATCATGTATCACTTAGATGACTAGAGGGATATCTATCTGAGTGGGAGTTCATTAAATAATTTGATTAGATGAACTTAATTATCATAAACTTAGTCTAAAATCTTTACAATATGTCTTGTAGATCAAATGGCCCACGCTAATGTTGTCCTCAACTTCAACGCGTTCCTAGAGAAAACCAAGCTGAAAGACGATGGTAGCAACTATACGGACTGGGTCCGGAACTTGAGGATCATCCTCATAGCTGCCAAGAAAGCATATGTCCTTGAAGCACCGCTAGGTGAAGCACCACCCCCAGTAAACCAAGACGTTATGAATGCTTGGCAGTCTCGTGCTGATGATTACTCCCTGGTTCAGTGCGGCATGCTTTACAACTTAGAACAGGGGCTCCAGAAGCGTTTTGAGGAACACGGAGCATATGAGATGTTCCAAGAGCTGAAAATGGTTTTCCAAGCTCATGCCCGAGTCGAGAGATATGAAGTCTCCGACAAGTTCTATAGTTGTAAGATGGAGGAGAACAGTTCGGTCAGCGAGCACATACTCAAAATGTCTGGGTTGCACAACCGCTTGTCTCAGCTGGGAGTTAATCTCCCGGATGATGCGGTCGTTGACAGAATCCTTCAGTCGCTCCCACCTAGCTACAAAAGCTTTGTGATGAACTTCAATATGCAGGGGATGGAAAAGACCATTCCTGAGGTATATTCAATGCTGAAATCAGCGGAGGTGGAAATCAAAAAGGAACATCAAGTGTTGATGATGAATAAAACCACTAAGTTCAAGAAAGGCAAGGGTAAAAAGACCTTCAAGAAGGACGGCAAGGGAGTTGCCGCGCCTGGTAAGCATGCTGCCAGGAAGAAGCCAAAGAATGGACCCAAGCCCAAGACTGAGTGTTTTTATTGCAAAGGAAGTGGTCACTGGAAGCGGAACCGCCCCAAGTACTTAGCGAACAAGAAGGCCGGCAACATGAAAGGTATATGTGATATACATGTTATTGATGTGTACCTTACCAGTACTCATAGTAGCTCCTGGGTATTTGATACCGGTGCCGTTGCTCATATTTGTAACTCAAAACAGGAGCTGCGGAATAAGCGGAGACTGGCGAAGGACGAGGTGACGATGCGCGTCGGGAATGGTTCCAAGGTCGATATGATCGCCGTCGGCACGCTACCTCTACATTTACCTACGGGATTAGTTTTAAACCTCAATAATTGTTATTTAGTGCCAGCTTTGAGCATGAACATTGTATTAGGATCTCGTTTAATACGAGATGGCTACTCATTTAAATCCGAGAATAATGGTTGTTCTATTTATATGAGAGATATGTTTTATGGTCATGCTCCGCTGGTCAATGGTTTATTCTGATTTAATCTCGAACGTGATGTTACACATATTCATAGTGTGAATACCAAAAGATGTAAGGTTGATAATGATAGTCCCACATACTTGTGGCACTGCCGCCTTGATCACATTGGTGTCAAACGCATGAAGAAACTCCATGCAGATGGACTTTTGGAGTCTCTTGATTATGAATCATTTGACACGTGCGAACCATGCCTCATGGGCAAAATGACCAAGACTCCGTTCTCCGGAACAATGGAGCGAGCAACCAACTTATTGGCAATCATACATACTGATGTGTGCGGTCCAATGAGTGTTGAGGCTCGCGGTGGCTATCGTTATGTTCTCACCCTCACTGATGACTTCAGTATATATGGGTATGTCTACTTAATGAAACACAAGTCTGAGACCTTTGAAAAGTTCAAGGAATTTCAGAGTGAGGTTGAGAATCAACGTGACAGGAAAATCAAGTTCTTGCGATTAGATCGTGGGGGAGAATATTTGAGTCACGAATTTGGCACACACTTAAGGAAATGTGGAATAGTTTCACAACTCACGCCGCCTGGAACACCTCAACGTAATGGTGTGTCCAAATGTCGTAATCGCACTCTTTTGGATATGGTGCGATCTATGATGTCTCTTACCGATCTACCGCTGTCATTTTGGGGCTATGCTTTAGAGACTGCCGCATTCACTTTAAATAGGGCCCCGTTGAAATCCGTTGAGACGACACCGTATGAATTATGGTTTGGGAAGAAACCTAAGCTCTCGTTTCTAAAAGTTTGGGGATGCGATGCTTATGTGAAGAAACTTCAACCTGAAAAGCTCAAACCCAAATTGGAAAAATGCGTCTTCATAGGATACCCTAAAGAAACTATTGGGTATACCTTCTACCTCAGATCCGAAGGCAAGATATTCGTTGCCAAGAATGGATCCTTTCTAGAGAAAGAGTTTCTCTCGAAATAAGTAAGTGGGAGGAAAGTAGAACTTGATGAAGTATTGCCTCTTGAACCGGAAAGTGGCGCAGCTCAGGAAAATGTTCCTGAGGTGCCTGCACCGACTAGAGAGGAAGTTAATGATAATGATCATGAAACTTCAGATCAAGTTGCTACTGAACTTCGTAGGTCCACAAGGACACGTTCCGCACCAGAGTGGTACAGCAACCCTGTCCTGGAAATCATGTTGTTGGACAATGGTGAACCTTCAAACTATGAAGAAGCAATGGCGGGCCCAGATTCCGACAAATGGCTAGAAGCCATGAAATCTGAGATAGGATCCATGTATGAAAACGAAGTATGGACTTTGACTGACTTGCCCGATGATCGGCGAGCCATAGAAAATAAATGGATCTTTAAGAAGAAGACAGACGTGGATGGTAATGTGACCATCTATAAGGCTCGGCTTGTCGCTAAGGGTCATCGACAAGTTCAAGAGGTTGACTACGATGAGACTTTCTCACCCGTAGAGAAGCTGAAGTCCGTCCGAATCATGTTAGCAATTGCCGCATTCTATGATTATGAGATATGGCAAATGGACGTCAAAACGACATTCCTTAATGGTTTCCTTAAGGAAGAATTGTATATGATGCAGCCGGAAGGTTTTGTCGATCCTAAGAATGCTGACAAGGCGTGCAAGCTCCAACGCTCAATCTATGGGCTGGTGCAAGCATCTCGGAGTTGGAACATTCGATTTGATGAGATGATCAAAGCGTTTGGGTTTACGCAGACTTATGGAGAAGCCTGTGTTTACAAGAAAATGAGTGGGAGCTCTGTAGCATTTCTCATATTATATGTGGATGACATACTATTGATGGGAAATGATATAGAATTCTTGGAAAGCATAAAGGCCTACTTGAACAAGTGTTTTTCCATGAAGGATCTTGGAAAAGCTGCTTATATATCAGGCATCAAGATCTATAGAGATAGATCGAGACGCCTCATTTGTCTTTTACAGAGTACGTACCTTGGCAAGATATTGAAGAAGTTCAATATGGATCAGTCAAAAAGGGGTTCTTGCCTGTGTTGCAAGGTATGAGATTGAGCATGGCTCAATGCCCGACCACGGCAGAAGATAGAGAAAAGATGAATGTCGTCCCCTATGCCTCGGCCATAGGGTCTATTATGTATGCCATGTTGTGTACCAGACCTGATGTAAACCTTGCCGTAAGTTTGGTAGGAAGGTACCAAAGTAATCCCGACATGGAACACTGGACAACGGTCAAGAATATCCTGAAGTACCTGAAAAGGACTAAGGATATGTTTCTCGTTTATGGAGGTGATGAAGAGCTCATCGTAAAGGGTTACGTCGATGCTAGCTTCGACACAGATCTAGATGACTCCAAGTCACAAACCGAATATGTGTATATTTTGAATGGTGGGGCAGTCAGCTGGTGCAGTTGCAAGCAAAGCGTCGTGGTGGGATCTACATGTGAAGCGGAGTACATGGCAGCCTCGGAGGCAGCACAAGAAGCAATCTGGGTGAAGGAGTTCATTACCGACCTAGGAGTTGTTCCCAATGCGTCGGGCCCGATGACTCTCTTCTGTGACAACCCTGGAGCTATTGCCCTTGCCAAGGAGCCCAGGTTTCACAGAAAGACCAGGCATATCAAGCGTCGCTTCAACTCCATTAATGAAAATGTTCAAAATGGAGACATAGATATTTGTAAAGTGCATACGGACCTGAATGTCGCAGATCCGTTGACTAAACCTCTCCCTCGAGCAAAACATGATCAACACCAGAACTCTATGGGTGTTCGATTCATCACAATGTAACTAGATTACTGACTCTAGTGCAAGTGGGAGACTGTTGGAAATATGCCCTAGAGGCAATAATAAAATGGTTATTATTATATTACCTTGTTCATGATAATTTTCTATTGTTCATGCTATAATTGTGTTATCCGGAAATCGTAATACATGTGTGAATACATAGACCACAACATGTCCCTAGTGAGCCTCTAGTTGACTAGCTCGTTGATCAATAGATGGTTATGTTTTCCTGACCATGGACATTGGATGTCATTGATAACGGGATCACATCATTAGGAGAATGATGTGATGGACAAGACCCAATCCTAAGCATAGCACAAGATCGTGTAGTTCGTCTGCTAGAGCTTTTCTGAATGTCAAGTATCATTTCCTTAGACCATGAGATTGTGCAACTCCCAGATACCGTAGGAGTGCTTTGGGTGTACCAAACGTCACAACGTAACTGGGTGGCTATAAAGGTGCACTACAGGTATCTCCGAAAGTGTCTGTTGGGTTGGCATGAATCGAGACTGGGATTTGTCACTCCGTATGACGGAGAGGTATCTCTGGGCCCACTCGATAATGCATCATCATAATGAGCTCAGTGTGACTAAGTAGTTGGTCATGGGATCATGCATTACGGAACGAGTAAAGTGACTTGCCGGTAACGAGATTCAACGAGGTATTGGGATACCAACGATCGAATCTCGGGCAAGTAACGTACCGATTGACAAAGGGAATTGTATACGGGATTGCTTGAATCCTCGACATCGTGGTTCATCCGATGAGATCATCGTGGAACATGTGGGAGTCAACATGGGTATCCAGATCCCGCTGTTGGTTATTGGCCGGAGAGTTGTCTCAGTCATGTCTGCATGGTTCCCGAACTCGTAGGGTCTACACACTTAAGGTTCGATGACGCTAGGGTTATTAGGAAGACTTGTATGTGATTACCGAATGTTGTTCGGAGTCCCAGATGAGATCCCGGACGTCACGAGGAGTTCCGGAATGGTCCGGAGGTGAAGATTTATATGTAGGAAGTTGTCATACGACCACCGGAAAGGTTCAGGGGCATATCGGTATTGTACCGGGGCCATCGGAGGGGTTCCGGGGGTCCACTGGGAGGGGCCACCTCCCTCGGAGGGCCTAATGGGCTGTAGAGGAAAGGGAACCAGCCCTACATGGGCTGGGCGCATCCCCCCTTTGGGCCCATGCGCCTAGGGTTAGGGGGGGGAAACCCTAAGGGGGGCGCCCCCCTTGCTTGGGGGGCAAGCCCCCTCCCCTTGGCCGCCGCCCCCCTCTAGATCTCATCTAGAGGGGGTCGGCCCCCTTCCTCCTTCCCCTATATATAGAGGGGCAAGGGGAGGGATGCACACACCATCCAAGGCACAGCCCCTCCCCTCCCCAACACCTCTCCTCCTCCGTAAGAGCTTGGCGAAGCCCTGCCGGAGTACTGCTGCTTCACCACCACCACGCCGCCGTGCTGCTGTTGGAGCCCTCTTCCTCAACCTCTCCCTCCTCCTTGCTAGATCAAGGCGCGGGAGACGTCATCACTCCGTACGTGTGTTGAACGCGGAGGTGCCGTCCGTTCGGCGCTAGGATCTTCGGTGATTTGGATCACGACGAGTATGACTCCATCATCCCCGTTCTCTTGAACGCTTCCGCTCGCGATCTACAAGGGTATCTAGATGCACTCCTCTCCCTCTCGTTGCTAGATGACTCCGTAGATTGATCTTGGTGATGCATAGAAAATTTTAAATTTCTGCTACGATCCCCAACAGGTATGCTGACTGGTCGTCCCGCGGAGGAGATGCCCGGGTCTACAGGTGATCTTCTATCCGAGCTCTCACAACTGCACGAACAAGTTCGACAGGTGATGCAAGGTGTTGCCCAGGCCTTGTGGCCATCAGTCCCCCTGCCAGAAGGCATTGGAGAGCTTGCGGAGAAGCTCAAGGGAGCGCGGTGGTGCTTTCGATTATGGAAGATATCGGCCTGCCGTCAAGGTGCCAGGGAGGCCTGGGCCATGGTGAAGACGCGGTATACCAAGGCTGACCCAAACCACATGGCCGAGGTCGGACCTTAGGGGCCCGATGGGAAAGAGATCCCCGTTAGCTTAGTCTATGGGCAAGTAGAATTAGCCGCAAAGTATTTCCAACAGGATTGTAGGCTAGACCGCCTGTTGGATGGTATAGAAGAGGAATTTAGTCAGTCTACATGACTATGTAATTGAAGTGACATGTATAATGCCTTCTAGCCGGATTGTAAATCATTTGTCATGGCAGACCTTTTCGCTTCAACCTCGGGACCCGATAGTCCGGAGTGTGTCCGAATACCCGCTCAGTTATATAAGAACCGGGGTATGCATGGAGACCAGGCGTAGGGGTCATTAGTGCTTGAACAGACAAGTACCCAACTAGTTATGTTATATTACATGGGTAGTAAGAAACATCTTCCAGGGAGAATAGTTTCGTTAGGGGTTCCTTTCCCTGGGTACGCATGCCCTAAAGTGCATGTCCAGACTACGATAGGAGACGCAGGCAAAAACCTCTAGGGGCATATATGGGAAATAAATAAAAATCATATTTTGTTCGCCGACCGAATATTCCCTTAAGAACGCTAGCTTTCGACTTCACCCAGTATGAGGTACACATCCGGCTGACCCGGCAGTAACAATCGCAGAGGTGCTCCCCTTATGCCCTAGCCGAATTAACGGGAACGTAGGGCATAAATACAAGAGCCAGGCAACCCAGCTTGGCCAAAACTTAAGTCATATCGATGCATATAATGGCGAAGAAAAGGTACATGTGGAAGAATAACACATGTGCGGGGAATGAAGCCCAGATAGATAATTAAGCTTCTGTGTAAGAAGCCCCCAGGTATATAATGAGCGCGGTTAGCGCGTCTATAGTGTGCAAGCGAGGCACAAGTTGGCCCTTGAAGGCCTTGAGGAAGAATAAAAAGAAAGAAAGAGAAAAAGACAGATAATGTATATGCGAAAAAATGGACAGAGGAAGGAGACGAACATAGAGTCCGGTGCTAGGCGTAGAATCTTCGGAGCCTGGCTGCGTTCCATGGGTTCGGCTCAAGTTGATTATTCAATGCATCCCGCAGACGGTACGCTCCACCGGTCAGAACCTGGTCAATAATGAATGGACCTTCCCGGTTGGGCTCGAGCTTGGTCTTTTTCTTCTCCGGCAGGCGTAGAACTAACTCGCCAACGTTATAAGTTTTGGCCCATACTTCTCTGCTTTGGTATCTGCAAGCTTGTTGCTGATAGAATGTGGAACGGGCTTTTGCCACGCCGCGCTCCTCCTCCAGGGTGTCCACACTATCCTGCCGATCGAGCTCGGCTTCTCTTTCTTCGTACATGCGCACTCGAGGTGAGTCATGAATTATCTCGCAGGGCAGAACTGCCTCTGTGCCGTACACCATAAAGAAGGGTGTATATCCGGTAGTACGATTCGGCGTGGTCCGCAGCCCCCCAGAGTACGGAGTCGAGCTCCTCTACCAGTGCGTGTTAGACTCCTTTAAGGACCGCACTAATCTGGGTTTAATGCCGCTCATGATAAGACCATTTGCTCACTCGACTTGGCCGTTGGTTTGTGGGTGATAGACGAAAGCATAATCGAGCTTGATGCCCATGTTGCTGCACCAGAGTTTTACCTCGTCGACCGTGAAGTTCGTGCCGTTGTTAGTGATGATGCTGTGGGGGACGCCATAACGGTGTACAACCCCGGATATAAAGTCTATCACCGGTCCGGATTTGGCCGTTTTAACAGGTTTGGCTTCTATCCATTTGGTGAATTTATCCACCATGACCAGTAAGTATTTTTTCTTATGGGTTCCCCCTTTAAGGGGTCCAACCATGTCAAGCCCCCAGACCGCGAAAGGCCAGGTAATGGGGATTGTTTGGAGGGCGGTGGGTGGCATATGGCTTTGGTTTGCAAAAACCTGGCAACCGGCGCAGCGCTGGACCAAGTCCTGTGCGTCTGCCCGGGCCGTCGGCCAATAAAAATCTGTATGGAAGGCCTTGCTTACAAGGGCCCGGGCTGCGGCGTGGTGGCCGCCGAGTCCGGCGTGAATTTCTGCCAAAAGCTGCTGCCCTTCCTCTTTGGAGATGCACCTTTGAAGGACTCCGGTAGTGCTTTTTTATACATCTCTCCCTCGTGGACCCTGTAGGCTTTAGATCGCCGCACTATGCAGCGTGCCTCATTTTGGTCCTCGGGAAGTTCCTGCCTAGTTAGGTAGGCCAAGAATAGTTCTGTCCACGGGGCAATGATGGCCATTATGACGTGGGCTGAAGGTGTTATTTTGGTGGCAGAGCCTCCGATTATGTCAGAGTGTTCGGTATCAGGCATTGTGGCCGGGTCCGGACTATTGTTACCAGTGTCCCCTTCCCATACCACGGATGGCTTAAATGA
Organism: Triticum aestivum; assembly: GCF_018294505.1. Classification (NCBI taxonomy): domain Eukaryota; kingdom Viridiplantae; phylum Streptophyta; class Magnoliopsida; order Poales; family Poaceae; genus Triticum; species Triticum aestivum. The sequence goes on from NC_057806.1 coordinate 642,725,171, forward strand.
CCTCTCTAAAAAGATGTTGGGGGGGACCGCATCGCTTTTTGGGCGAGGATATCCGCCGCCTGATTGTTTTCGCGAGCCACATGGTGAAATTCGAGCCCCTCGAACCGAGCTGACATCTTTAGGACGGCGTTTCGATAGGCCGCCATCTTTGGATCCTTGGCATCAAAGTCTCCATTTATTTGGGATATTGCAAGGTTCAAACCCCCACGCACCTCTAGGCGTTGAATGCCCATGGAAACTGCCATCCGAAGACCATGTAGCAGGGCTTCGTATTCGGCTGCGTTGTTGGAGTTTGTATACAGTATCTGCAGTACATATTGAACTGTATCTCCGGTTGGGAACGTCAGGACGACGTCGGCCCCCAGACCAACCAGCATTTTGGGGCCGTCTAAGTACATGATCCAATTGGAATATGCGCTGTACTCTTTAGGGAGTTCGGCTTCCGTCCATTCGGCGACAAAGTCAGCCAGTACTTGTGATTTAATGGCTTGCCGTGGTTTGTATGTTATGTCGAACGGGAGGAGCTCAATGGCCCATTTAGCAATCCGGCCCGTGGTGTCGCGGTTGTTTATAATATCATTAAGTGGCACTTCCGAGGCTACTGTAATCGAACACTCTTGAAAGTAGTGTCGCAACTTCCGGGATGCTATGAATACTGCATAGGCTATCTTTTGATAATGTGGGTACCGTGATTTTCATGGAGTGGATAATATACCGGCTTTTAAAGAGGGAATTTATGTCCGTCCGCTTCTCGTTCGACGACGAGCACTGCGCTTACAACCTGATGAGTTGCCGCAATGTATAACAGCATTGGCTCGCCAATGTTTGGCACAGCCAAGATTGGGTTGGTTGCCAGTATGGCCTTTATTTCTTCCAATCCGGCTGTGGCCGTGTCGGTCCACTCGAAGTGTTCGGTGCACCGAAGGAGGCGATAAAGGGGTAATGCCTTTTCTCCTAAGCGGGAGATAAAGCGGCTTAGAGCCGCCACACATCTAGTTAATTTCTGGATTTGTTTGAGGTCTGTTGGGGTAGCCAACTGTGACAAAGCTCGGATTTTGGCCGGATTAGCTTCAATTCCTCTACTGGAGACAATGAAGCCCAGGAGCTTTTCGGCTGGTACACCGAAAACGCATTTTTCCGGATTGAGCTTGATGTCGTATGTTCGGAGGTTGTCGAATGTGAGCCTCAAGTCGTCTATTAGAGAGTCGACGTGTTTAGTTTTGACGACCACATCATCTACGTGTGCCTCTACTGTTTTGCCGATCTGTTTCTCCAAACATGTCTGAATCATGCGTTGATATGTTGCACTGGTGTTTTTGATCCCAAAAGGCATTGTGTTGAAACAGAAGGGGCCGTATGGTGTGATAAATGCCGTTGCGGCTTGGTCGAACTCCGCCATCTTGATTTGGTGGTAGCTGGAGTATGCATCGAGGAAACACAATGACTCGTGTCCTGCAGTGGCATCGATAATTTGATCAATGCGGGGGAGGGGGAAGGGATCCTTTGGGCAAGCCTTGTTGAGGTCCTTGAAATCTACGCATAGGCGCCAGGATTTGTCCTTCTTTGGTACCATCACCAGGTTTGCTAGCCAGTCCGGGTGTTTTATTTCTCTAATGAATCTGGCCTCCAATAACTTGGCTAGTTCCTCTCCCATAACTTGTCTCTTAGGTTCAGAGAAACGCCAAAGAGGCTGCTTGACCGGCTTGAATCCCTTTAGGATATTGAGGCTGTGCTCGGCCAGCCTCCGTGGGATTCCTGGCATGTCTGAGGGGTGCCAGGCGAATATGTCCCAATTCTCACACAGGAACTCTCATAGTGCGGCGTCCACAACGGGGTTTAACTGTGCCCCGATGGAGGCTATTTTTGTAGGGTCTGTTGGGTGGACTTGGAATTTGACTATTTCATCCGCTGGTTTAAAAGAGGTGGACTTGGATCTCTTGTCAAGTATCGCGTCGTCCCTGTCCACTATGGAGCGTAGCGCAGTTAATTCCTCGGTCGAAAGGGCTTTGAATAATGCCTCGAGGGCTAACACGGCTGTTTTGTTTTCGACGCGGAGTGTTGTGTCCGGATCACTAGCGAGAGTGATGATTCCGTTGGGCCTGGGAATTTTGAGCTTCATGTACCCATAATGGGGTATGGCTTGGAAGATCGTGAACGCCTCCCGTCTAAAAGGGCGTGGTATCCACTACTGAACGGGGCCACTTGGAATGTAATTTCTTCGGACCTATAGTTATCCGGCGTGCCGAATACCACATCTAGTGTGATTTTCCCAGCACAACGTGCTTCCCGACTGGGGATGATTCCTCTGAAGGTTGTGCTGCTTTGCTCAATGCGGCTCCAGTCTATTTCCATTTTTTGAAGAGTTTCTTCATAGATGAGATTTAATCCACTGCCGCCGTCCATGAGTACTTTGGTGAGTCGAAAGCCGTCCACGATTGGACTGAGGACCAGTGCAGCTGGTGCTCGGGCTATTCGGAATTTAGGTTCGTCACTGGCATTGAAGGTAATAGCCGTGTCACTCCATGGATTCATTGCTGCCACGTGGTAGATTTCGGCGAGGCTGCGAAGTGTTCGCTTGCGCATATTATTTGATGCGAAGGTTTCAAAGACTGTTAATACCGTATTTTTATCCACGGGATGGTGCTCTGTGGCATTTGGGATGAGAAGATCCTCACCACTTTTGGCCACCTGCCGGAGTATCCAACATGCTCTAAGGCTGTGTGTTGATATGGTATCCGCTGTACTATGAATTTTGCAGGGTCCGTTAAGCCATCCCTCCAATACGGTTCCATGCCCTGTAGAGGGTTTTTGTTTCTTTGTAACTAACTCGGGTGTCTTATGATAGTCCACCCTTTTATTTCGGACTGGGTGTGTATTCTGAGCCGGATTATCCCAAAATTTTGTTTCGATTTTCCAGGCGCTTTCCATCGCACAGTACTTTCGTACTATGGACGCCAAGTCAGCAAAGCATGATATTTCACGGTGACTTAAGGCGTTAAGGATTCCCTTGTCCGTGCAATTATTGCAGAAGAATAAGACTGCGTCTTCCTCGCGACAGTTCTTAACCTTGTTCATCACAAGGAGGAATCTGGCCCAATAGTGATGTACTGTTTCATGGGGCTCTTGCCTGATGTGGGAAAGATCATTTATGTCAGGGCGGGTGGATGGATTTGAGTCCGAACCCCTACCCGATCTGAGACCCAGGGGCCGAGGAGTTTCCAATCTTGGAAGTTCAGATTCCGGAGTGTTGCTCGATGAGTCTGGCCCGCTGCCTGACTCTAGGTTCAGGGCTTGGGTGATGTCCTCCCGTAAACGGGTATCCGGCTCGGAGAGCTCAGGAATCTGGACATAGTTAGTCCTCAGGGTAGAGGAAAAATCGCCGCATTGTTCCTCCACCACCGCAATATGATGGGTGACCGGTGGAGAATTAATCTCCCTCTGATCGGGTTTAAGCCCAATCCGATCATAGTCTATAGCGACTCCCAAGGCAGCGATATGATCCAAGAGCTTGTTTAGGGAAGAGAGCTCTATTGGATCCATCTGCTCGGCGAATTCCGAGCCGACGTGGAGGCTGTTTTTGATGACCCGAGAAGTCATTGTCGGTGCAGCGGCCGAACTGGCGGTCATGACGAAACTGCCAAGCCGGAGAGTTTGGCCGACAACCAGGGCTCCCCAGGCAGTGATGTTGTTTTTAACAACGAGACGAGGCATCCTTCCTTACAGCGACAACATAGTGGAACTCTCAATGAAAGCACCAATGTCGGTGTCAAAACCGGCGGATCTCGGGTAGGGGGTCCCGAACTGTGCGTCTAAGGCGGATGGTAACAGGAGGCAGGGGACACGATGTTTTACCCAGGTTCAGGCCCTCTTGATGGAGGTAAAACCCTACGTCCTGCTTGATTATTCTTGATAATATGGGTAGTACAAGAGTTGATCTACCACGAGATCGGAGAGGCTAAACCCTAGAAGCTAGCCTATGGTATGCTTGTCTATTGTCCTACAGACTAAAACCCTCCGGTTTATATAGACACCGGAGGGGGCTAGGGTTACACAAGGTTGGTTGCAAACGAGGAGATATACATATCCGTATTGCCTAGGTTGCCTTCCATGCCAAGTAGAATCCCATCCGGACACGGGACGAAGTCTTCAATCTCATATCTTCATAGTCCATCAGTCCGGCCAAAGGATATAATCCGGCTGTCCGGATACCCCCTAATCCAGGACTCCCTTAGTGGGTGTATGATATCGGCGAAAGGTGCGCGGTATTAGAGAGGCTAGCAATGGTGGAAGGGTGAGAGTGCGTATAATCCATGGACTCAACATTAGTCATAAAGAACTCACATACTTATTGCAAAAAATCTATTAGTTATCGAGCAAAGTACTACGTGCATGCTCCTAGGGGGATAGATTGGTAGGAAAAGACCATCGCTCGTCCCCGACCGCCACTCATAAAGAGGACAATCAATAAATACATCATGCTCCGACTTCTTAACGTAACGGTTCACCATACGTGCATGCTACGGGAATCACAAACTTCAACACAAGCATTTCTCAAATTCACAACTACTCAACTAGCACGACTCTAATATCACCATCTCCATATCTCAAAACAATTATCAAGTTTCAAACTTCTCATAGTATTCAACACACTCATAAGAATTTTTTTTATTAATCTTGAATGCCTAAAATAATTAAAGCAAATTACCATGCTGTTTTGTAGGACTCTCAAAATAATCTAAGTGAAGCATTAGAGAACAAAAGTTTCTAAAAAACAAATCCACCATCGTGCTCTAAAAGATATAAGTGAAGCACTAGAGCAAAAACTATATAACTCAAAAGATATAAGTGAAGCACATAGAGTATTCTAACAATTTCCGCATCATGTGTCTCTCTCTCAAAAAAAGTGTGTGCAGAAAGGATGATTGTGGAAAACTAACAAATAAAGACTCAAATGATACAAGACGCTCCAAGCAAAACACATATCATGTGGTAAATAAAAATATAGCTCCAAGTAAAGTTACCGATAGAAGTAGACGAAAGAGGGGATGCCTTCTGGGGCATCCCCAAGCTTTGGATTTTAGGTGTCCTTAGATTATATTGGGGTGCCATGGGCATCCCCAAGCTTAGGCTCTTGCCACTCCTTGTTCCATAATCCGCCAAATCTTTTACCCAAAACTTGAAAACTTCACAACACAACACTTAAAGTAGAAAATCTCGTGAGCTCCATTAGCGAAAGAAAACAAAGCACCACTTCAAGGTACTGTAATGAAATCATTATTTATTTATATTGGTGTTAAACCAACTGTATTACAACTTCTCTATGGTTTATAAACTATTTTACTAGCCATAGATTCATCAAAATAAGTTAACAACACACAAAAAACAGAATCTGTTAAAAACAGAACAGTCTATAGTAATCTGCAGCTAACGCAAGTTCTGGAACCCCAAAAATTCTAAAATAAATTTCTGGACGTGAGTAATTTATCTATTAATCATCTGCAAAAATAATTAACTAAATATCACTTTCCAAATAAAAATGGCAGCAGTTCTCGTGAGCGCTAAAGTTTCTGTTTTTTACAGCAAGATTAAAAAGACTTTCCCCAAGTCTTCCCAACGGTTCTACTTGGCACAAACACTAATTAAACACAAAAAACACAACCAAAACAGAGGATAGATAAATTATTTATTACTAAACAGGAGCAAAAAGCAAGGAATAAAAATAAAATTGGGTTGCCTCCCAACAAGCGCTATCGTTTAACGCCCCTAGCTAGGCATGAAAGCAAGGATAGATCTAGGTATTTTTAGTTGGTAATTCTTTAATGAGACATCTATCACCCTTAGAAGTTTCTTTATTTTTATTAATTATCAAACTTCTAGGCACAAAATCGAAAAAATCATTAGTAGCAAATGGTTCCTTAATGATAGCAAAAAGATTGGGATGAATACTTGTAGATTTGAGATCCGTAGTTTCCTTGCTAGAGGATTCACCCTTATTTTTAGGAACATACATAAGCTTGGCAATTTTAGTTGGAGGACTAGGAGTATTCTTTACGGAAGAAAAAGCGGTTCCCAAGTTGGTAATGGTACCCTCAAGTTTATCGATTCTAGTGGAATCCTGATTTATTGTTTCATTAACTATGGGTTCCTTCTCCTTAATATTTTTTAAAGTGACTCCTACTTTAGATCCATATTGAGTAATCTGGTTGTGGATCTTTTTATCCAGATTTTCAATTAACTCTACGGTAGAAACTTTATTTTCAATAATTTCAAGTTTTTGCATTACATGCTCCAAACTTAACATAATTCCATTAACCAGAAGAGGGGGTGAGCCAAGCAAATCTGTCATAGCATTATAAGAATCAAAAGTGTGGCTACCCAAGAAATTCGCTTCGGTAATGGTATCAAGGACATATTTATGCCAAGGCATAACGCCTGCATAAAAATTGCAGAGAAGAATGGAAGTAGATTGCCTCCTAGTAGATCTATTTTGAGCATTGCAAATTCTATACCAAGCATCTTTTAGATTTTATCCTCCCTTTGCTTAAAATTAAGAACTTCATTTTCGGGAGACAACGGAGAAGATAGAGAACTAGCCATAACGACAAGCAAGCAATTCGACACACAAGCAAACAAGAAACAGGCAAAAAGAGGCGAATAGAGAAAGAGAGGGAGGATGGAGAGAGAGAGGGCGAATAAAACGACAAGGGTGAAGTGGGGGGAGAGGAAAACGAGAGGCAAATGGCAAATATGTAATGAGGGAGATAAGGTTTTGTGATGGTTACTTGGTATGTTGACTTTTGCGTAGACTCCCCGACAACGGCGCCAGAAATCCTTCTTGCTACCTCTTGAGCACTGCGTTGGTTTTCCCTTGAAGAGGAAAGGGTGATGCAGCAGAGCAGCTTAAGTATTTCCCTCAGTTTTTGAGAACCAAGGTATCAATCTAGTAGGAGGCCACGCACGAGTCCCTCGCACCTACACAAAGAAATAAACTCCTCGCAACCAACGCGATAAAGGGGTTGTCAATCCCTTCACGGTCACCTACGAGAGTGAGATCTGATAGATATGATAAGATAATATTTTTGGTATTTTTATGATAAAGAGAAATAAAGATGCAAGTAAATAAATGGCAAAGGAAATAACTAAGTATTGGAAGATTAATATGATGGAAAATAGACCCCGGGGCCATAGGTTTCACTAGAGGCTTCTCTCGAGAGCATAAGTATTACGGTGGGTGAACAAATTACTATTGAGCAATTGACAGAATTGAGCATAGTTATGAGAATATCTAGGTATGATCATGTATATAGGCATCACGTCCAAGACAAGTAGACTGACTCCTGCCTGCATCTACTACTATTACTCCACACATCGACCGCTATCCAGCATGCATCTAGAGTATTAAGTTCAAGAGAATAGAGTAACGCTTTAAGCAAGATGACATGATGTAGAGGGATAAACTCATGCAATATGATATAAACCCCATCTTGTTATCCTCGATGGTAACAATACAATACGTGCCTTTCTGCCCTTACTGTCACTGGGAAAGGACACCGCAAGATTGAACCCAAAGCTAAGCACTTCTCCCATTGCAAGAAAGATCAATCTAGTAGGCCAAACCAAACTGATAATTCGAAGAGACTTGCAAAGATAACCAATCATACATAAAAGAATTCATAGAAGATTCAAATATTGTTCATAGATAAACTTGATCATAAACCCACAATTCATCGGTCTCAACAAACACACCGCAAAAGAAGATTACATCGAATAGATCTCCACAAGAGAGGGGGAGAACTTTGTATTGAGATCCAAAAAGAGAGAAGAAGCCATCTAGCTAATAACTATGGACCCGTAGGTCTAAAGTAAACTACTCACACTTCATCAGAGGGGCTATGGTGTTGATGTAGAAGCCCTTCGTGATCGATACCCCCTCCGACGGAGCTCCGGAAAAGGCCCCAAGATGGGATCTCATGGATACAGAAAGTTACAGCGGTGGAATTAGGGTTTTGGCTCCGTATCCGGTAGTTTGGAGGTACGTAGGTATATATAGGAGGAAGGAGTACATCAGTGGAGCAACATGGGCCCCTTGAGGGTGGAGGGCGCGCTTGGGGGGTAGGCGCGCCCCCCTACCTCGTGCCTTACTGGTTGATTGCTTGACGTAGGGTCCAAGTCCTCTAGATCATGTTTGTTCCGAAAATCACGTTCCCGAAGGTTTCATTCCATTTTGACTCCGTTTGATATTCTTTTTCTGCGAAACCCTAAAATAGGCAAAAACATCAATTCTGGGCTGGGCCTCTGGTTAATAGGTTAGTCCCAAAAATAATATAAAAGTGTATAATAAAGCCCAATAATGTCCAAAACAAGATATAATATAGCATGGAACAATAAAAAATTATAGATACGTTGGAGACGTATCAGCTGACTCCTTGGCAAACTGATAGTTGCGCTTGAACAGATTGTCTTCACAACACCATAACAAGGATGATGGGTCGGCAGTGTCAGGCTTCGGTCCTCAGACCATGCATGGGTAGAAGCCTTGAGCAATGGCTTCAGGCTTCGACTTTGGCTGCAGATTCCTATACAAGATATCTCCCCATGGGCGCTTGATGGCATTCTTCTCTGCGTATTCAGGGGCCACAAAGTTGTACTCGAACCATTCTTCTGCCCAATATCTTCGAATCCATTGGATTCGGGTTTTGCGCTGGCCGTAGCTTTCCTCTGGATCTGACTTGTACAGTTCAAACAGATCTGGAGGTAAATGCTTAGCAGTATTTCCACGGTGCTGCCTGCCACCTTTCCTGGCAGATTTCTCAGTGGCCATTATATTCAGACTGAATGGCTTCAGAATAGTGAATGGCTTCTTTCTGCTGGTCAGACAAGAGCTGGCTTCAGGGGAGTGTATATGCTGCTGTAAGAACTCTGCAAATGAATGCATACTATGAGAACCAAGGGATTCTCCCACGGACATGTACCTGTGATAGCATTAAGGTGCGAGGGAAGGGAAGAGGTCATATGCATTCTCAGAAGATTTTGAAGATAAATCGGTTTGAAGACATTAACCTCATAGCACGAAGACATTCACTTATTTGAAGAGAGACGGTTCCAGATTTGTACAAATCCATGAATAAGTACAATTGAGGAATCTAACTAGTTATGAAGCATAAGTGAATATTCTTAGTATGATATGAGATGCAGATAAGGATGGATCCATATTTGGAAGTGAAGAAACCACTTTTGGTTGAAGTGGATGGATTTGACAGATCGAAAAGGCAGTAAAAAATAAAATTTAATTACCACGGATGAATTGCTAGACAAGGTAGAGATAGAGGCCGAGCAGTTCAATCTCCCGTGCCCTAACTTGGCGACGAAAGACACCTACGATGGCAACGGAGAGGATGAGGTCCGCGGTCGGTGTGAGGACGGCGTTGAAGACATCGCGACAGCTAAGCGCTTCGTCTCTGGCGTCGACTCGAGCTAGTGGAGGCGCTACGGTTTGTGTGAGGTGGCGAGGTGGAAGAAGAGATAATGACCGCGGTGAGTGGGTATTTCTAAGGATAGGTACGACACAGCGCAATTATGCAGGTGCCCCTGGCGGTTCACATTTGAAGGACACGTGGCCTACATGCAACTTATTGGAAGTTGTTCCATGTTCCCACACACACCTGGATTGTCGGGTGGTCGTTCCGGCTTCTTTGGTATTCAGGCAAAAAGGATATGGCAATTAAAATAGATTTAAATGTTTGTCTCTTTGTCTTCTGCTGACAAGGACTCAGAAAAGACAATCGACATGTTTCAATAGAATTCATATGATTTGGACAGATAAAGTTTGAGATAGAAGCACAGAGGGAGTTAGGGTCCGATCACATTCACTTAGACCAAGAAAAGATTCAATCATGAAGACATAGCTATAAGTGAATGTTGTAGAGGACAGAATGCGAATGTATATAATCAGACCAACTCAACATTGCGAACATTGAAGACAATCCAAATGCGAAGACTATGCAATTATGACTCCACATGAAACACTTCAAAAAGATTTTGGTGGTGGCGTTACCCACCGTATAGGAAGTATTAGACCCAGATACGGCGCACAATTATCGTGGCGCTCCAAAGTCAAATTCCTCGTTAATGTATTCACACTTAGAGTGTATGTCTTCATTGATTGAAGCTATATGATACTTTGTGTGTTGCACATCTAAGTCATCAACATGCATAAGCCTTAGGATGTGTGTCCAATTACATGACATTTGAGGATTCTAAGATATTTAGCTCACACCGCAACTTGCAAAACCTTTTCTCATCCAAGGGCCTTGTGAATATATCTGCCAATTGCTCTTCAGTGTTGACATGAATGATATCAATATCTTCCTTCATGACATGATCTCTGAGAAAGCGATGACGGATCTGAATGTGCTTTGTCTTTGAGTGCTGAACTGGGTTGTTGGCAATCTTGATGGCGCTTTCATTGTCGCAGTAGAGTGGCACATGCTTCAGATGTATGCCATAGTCCTTGAGAGTTTGCTTCATCCATAGAAGCTGAGCGTAGCAAGATCTAGCAGCAATGTATTCAGATTCAGCAATGGAGAGGGATACACAGTTCTGCTTCTTTGAAGATCAACAGACAAGAGATCATCCAAGAAAGTGACATGTGCCTGATGTGGACTTGCGATCAACCTTGTCACCAGCATAATCAGCATATGAGAATCCAACTAGATCAAACTCTGAGCCCTTTGGATACCATAATCCTAGTGTTGGGGTGTAAGCCAAATATCGAAGAATTCGCTTCACAGCTAAGTGATGCGATTCCTTTGGGGCCGCATGGAATCGGGCACACATGCAAACGCTAAGCATTATATCTGGCCTAGATGCACATGCATAGAGTAAAGAACCAATCATGGAGCGGTATACCTTTTGATCGAACTCTTTACCATTGTCGTCAGGGCCCAGATGACTTTTAGTTGGCATTGGCGTCGTGTATCCTGAGTCTTGCATTCCAAACTTCTTCAGGCAATCTTTGAGATATTTTTCTTGTGATATGAAGATGTCATTGCTTTGCTGACGGATTTGAAGACCAAGGAAGAATTTCAGCTCACCCATCATGGACATCTGTTATTGCTCTTGCATCATGTGTCCAAACTCATCACTGTATTTCTTGTCTGTGCAGCTGAAGATAATGTCATCCACATAGATTTGGCATATGAACAATTCGCCATCATATATCTCCGTGAAGAGTGTGGGATCCAAGGAACCAGGTTTGAAGCCTTTCCTCCTTAGGAAGTCTTTGAGTGTGTCATACCAAGCACGAGGGGCTTGGTTGAGGCCATATAGTGCCTTGTTGAGCTTGTATACCATGTCAGGTGATATGTCTCCATCGTATCTATAATTTTTGATTGTTCCATGCCAATATTCTACAACTTTCATATACTTTTGGCAACTTTTTATACTATTTTTGGGGACTAACATATTGATCCAGTGCTAGTTCCTGTTTGTTGCATGTTTTTGTTTCGCATAAAATCCATATCAAACGGAGTCCAAACGGGATAAAAACGGACGGAGATTATTTTTGGAATATATGTGAAATATGGGAAGAAAATCAACGCGGGACGGTGCCCGAGGGAGCCACGAGGCAGGGGGGCCCCACCCCCTGGGCGCACCCCTGACCCTCATGGCCCCCCATAAGGCAGTTAATGTTCTTCTTTGGCCGCAAGAAAGCTAATTTTCGGGGAAAATCGGAGCGAAGGTTTCAATCCAATCGGAGTTACGGATCTCCGGATATATAAGAAACGGTGGAAGGGCAGAATCTGACAACGCAGAAACAAAGAGAGACAGGGAGACAGATCCAATCTCGGAGGGGCTCTCGCCCCTCCCATGCCATGGAGGCCAAGGACCAGAGGGGAAACCCTTCTCCCATCTAGGGAGGAGGTCAAGGAAGAAGAAGAAGAAGGTCCCCCCTCTCCCCTTCTCTTCCGATGGCGCTGGAACGCTGCCGTGGCCACCATCATCATCACTGCGATCTTCACCAACACCTCCGCCATCTTCACCAACACCTCCGCCATCTTCACCAACATCTCCATCATCTTCCCCCCTCTATCTACAGCAGTCCACTCTCCTGCAACCCGATGTACCCTCTACTTGAACATGGTGCTTTATGCTTCATATTATTATCCAATGATGTGTTGCCATCCTATGATGTCTGAGTAGATTTTCATTGTCCTATCGGTGGTTGATGAATTGCTATGATTGATTTAATTTTCTTGTGGTTATGTTGTTGTCCTTTGGTGCCCATCATATGAGCGCGCGCGTGGATCACACCATAGGGTTAGTTGTATGTTGATAGGACTATGTATTGGAGGGCAAGAGTGATAGAAGCTTCAACCTAGCATAGAAATTGATGGATACGGGATTGAAGGGGGACCAATATATCTTAATGCTATGGTTGGGTTTTACCTTAATGAACGTTAGTAGTTGCGGATGCTTTCTAATAGTTCCAATCATAAGTGCATAGAATTCCAAGTCAGGGATGACATGCTAGCAGTGGCCTCTCCCACATAAAACTTGCTATCGGTCTAGTAAAGTAGTCAATTGCTTAGGGGCAATTTCGCAACTCCTACCACCACTTTTCCACACTCGCTATACTAACTTTATTGTTTCTTTTCTCTAAACAGCCCCTACTTTTTATTTACGCGCTCTTTATTATCTTGCAAACCTATCCAAAAACACCTACAAAGTCTTCTAGTTTTATACTTGTTCTAGGTAAAGAGAACGTCAAGCGTGCGTAGAGTTGTATCGGTGGTCGATAGAACTTGAGGGAATATTTGTTCTACCTTTAGCTCCTCGTTGGGTTCGACACTCTTACTTGTCAAAAGAGGCTACAATTGATCCCCTATACTTGTGGGTTATCAAGACCTTTTTCTAGCGCCGTTGCCGGGGAGTCATAGCGTGGGGTGAATATTCTCGTGTGTGCTTGTTTGCTTTATCACTAAGTAATTTCTATTTGCTGTTCTTAGTTTTTTTTCTATCTTTAGTTATAGGTAGGAAACACAAAATACCAAAAAAATAGTTGTACCTACTGAACCAATGGTTGAAGAACCACTCAAAATCCATTACACTCCTGAAGCTTGTTACTTGGATCATCTTCGATCCCTATGTGCTCGTGCTGAAACCCCAACTAGCTTAGTTGAGGGCAAATCTTTAGATGAGCATGCTTGTTATACGACACCGCATATCTGAAAAAGGGAAACATTTACTGGATCAAATTCATTGTTTGCAATGCTATGCTTGGAATTTATGTGAAATATATGATATTACTTATTGTTCTGAAGACCCTAAGAAACACCTTCCCTACCAATGTTTGTTTAGTGATAATGGAATCGTATCTTCTTATGATAAGGGTGTTTATAATTACTACGATGTTCAACAAATTGAAGAATTTGTTGCTTTTAAGGGTGCTTATGAAATTGCTTCTTTGATTGAAAAGTATGATGCTAGTCTTTACAAATCTGAAAATTTTGCCATACTTGAATATTGTTATGAGAATTATGCTTCTAATGCCTATGTTAAACCATATATCGAGGTCTCCTTCGCTGTCCAAGAAGAGATTAATTTTTTGCAGGAGTCTATGGAAGAAGAAATTGATGAAACTGTGAGCTCATTGGATGAAAAAGATGATGAGGAGAGCGAAGAACAAAAGGAGGAGGAGCGGATTTGCTACCCGTGCCCACCTTCTAATGAGAGTAACTCTTCAACTCATACATTGTTTAATTTGTCTTCGTGCTTACCGAAGGATGATTGTTATGATCCCGTTGATTCTCTTGAAATATCCCTTTTTGATGATGCTTGCTATGCTTGTGGCCAAGATGCCAATATAAATTATGCTCATGGAGATGAACTTGCTATAGTTCATTATGTTAAACATGAAATTGTTGCTATTGCACCCACGCATGATAGTCCTATTATCTTTTTGAATTCTCCCGACTACACTGTATCGGAGAAGTTTGCACTTATTAAGGATTATATTGATGGGTTGCATTTTACTATTACACATGATGATTTTTATGAATATAATATGCATGTGCTTGTTGATCCTACTTGCAATTATTATGAGATAGGAACTATATCTCCACCTCTTTATGTTTCCAATACGATAAAATTGCAAGAAACTGTTTATACTATGCATTGGCCTTTACTATGTGTGCATGAATTGTTCTTTTATGACATGCCGATGCATAGGAAGAGAGTTAGACTTCATTGTTGCATGATATATGTTACTTTGTGCTCACTACTAAATTACAAATCATTGTTAATTAAAATTGGCTTTGATATACCTTGGGATCCGGGTGGATTCATTACTTGAGCACTATATGCCTAGCTTAATGGATTTAAAGAAAGCGCTGCCAGGGAGACAACCCGGAAGTTTTAGAGAGTCATTTATTTATGATGTGTGCTTTTATATAGTTTAAAAACAAAAAAATAAAGAGGGGAACCCAAAACTTTTCAAAAATAAAAGTGAAAGTGAGATAGACGAGCATTTTGAAAGTGGGGGACGTCCCTGAACTTTGTTCATGCCCATGGAAACTTTGTGAATCTTAATTACAGAAACTTTTCAACAAAAATAATTATCCCCTTGTACAGTTCCATTGTATTATAAAAATAATGTGCCAAGGTTTTTTTTTGGACTATGTACTGCAAGGCAACAGCCTCACAGTCTTTTATTAAACCACAAAGCCAAAGTGTACAAAGTTACAATGTTAAGAGAGAGGAGGAGAGAGTAATACTTACAAAAGAAATGATTAGGGTAAGGAAGCTATCCAAGAGATTAGACTATTCCTATATTTACATTTGATTCTATGAGCCAAAAGAGAAATGTCATGTAAAAAATTCCTCCTCCATGCCCTGAAAGAAGGAGATTCATTCCTGAAGATCTTCCCATTTCTTTGTGTCCAAATATTCCAAGTGGCAGTGAACACTATCTCAGAGAAAAAAGGATGTCCAAAATCCCTCCTAGCATCAGAAGCCATGTCATAAGTGGTCTGGTTTGGTTGAGGATTCCATGAAATACCCAGGTAGTTCCAGATGCGCTGGCTAAAATTGCAAGCGAAGAAGAGATGGATTCTGTCCTCATGTGATGCCAAGTGGCATAGAACACAAGTGTCATCCTAGATAGTCCAATGATGCCGCTGCATCATGTCTCTAGTGTTTAGGCGATCCATCAAAAGGAGCCACCCAAAAACCTTAAACTTCAGCGTGCAAGAACATTTCCAAATCCACCTGAATATGGGATCAACCACTGTGTCCGAAAAGCATGACAAGTAATAGATCCTGGACTGGTAGTCCCCAGACTTGGAAGGCCATTTCCAGACATCATTTTGCCCATCTTGAAGATTAACCATAGTAAGCAGCACCTGAAGTTTATTAAACTCCTCAAAGGCCTGTGCAGATAGTGGCAGGTGGAGATTGTCAGTTGGGTCCGGTAGCTCCAGAATATCCTTGACTGTTAGAGTGTCGTCGATCACAAAGGAGTGGAGCCTCGGAAATTGATGTTGCATGCTAAACGTATTGTTGCCAAGTTGCCAACGGTCAAGCCAGAAGATCACCGTATCCCCCGATCGAACTAGTGGAACTGCCAACTTACAATACTTATCATACAGCTTGAAAACATCTCTCCACCAGAAAGAACCGCAGCTTTGCGTGACTTGGGGGGCGCAGAGGCATAATAAATGTCCCAAAATAAGAGATACCCATGGTACATCCATCTTATTGAAGAACTTAAAAAGATGTTTGATGAGAAGTGCATCGTTTTGAACGCTCAAGTCCATAACTCCCAAACCACCAAAAGATTTTGGACGACATACCAAGTCCCAAGCCGCCAAAGATTGCCGGGGCGTATCTGTGTTCCCTATCCACAAGCATTGCCGCATAATCCGCTCAATTTGCTTCAAGATACCCTGTGGTAGCGAAAGGGTGCACAAGAAATATATCGGCATGGAACTAAGGACAGACTATAATAGTTGGAGATGTCTTCCTTGGTTCAAGAGACAAGAGGATGCAGATAATCGTCTCTCAATACGATCCACCAAAGGCAACAGATCATAAATTGTTGGCCGGGAAGTACCCATTGGTAGGCCCAGGTAAGTGAATGGCATGGAACCAACATCACATCCAAGCAAGGCAGCAACACGCGTGCCCTCGTCATCAGTCATATTGATTGGTATCAAAGAGGACTTACTGAAATTCACCTTTAGTCCGGTTGATTTGGCAAAGACTTCAAGCATTTCTTTGAATGCAATAAGCTGGCTACCAATAGCAGGAAGAACGATGAGTGTATCATCAGCATACTGTACGATCGGATAGTCCATCGATGTAGTTGGGATTGGCAAGGTGAGAATATTCCTGGAGCACATCTCATTTACGACCGATTGAAGTAAGTCCACCGCGATCACAAAGAGTAAGGGAGATAGCGGATCACCTTGGTGAACACCTGATCGACAAACAAAGTGATTACCAGGCACTCCATTCAAAAGGACCGAAGAGGAGCCTGTGGACAAAATGCTGTCAATCCAACTTGTCCAACGATCGTCAAATCCCTTACATTTCAAAATCCTAAGAATCAGCTCATGCTCAATGGTGTCAAACGCCTTTGTGAAGTCAAGTTTAAGAAGAATGGTAGGCCTCTTGGAAGCTTTGCATTGGTGAATGTATTCAAAACACCACGCCAGACAGTCCTGTATGGATCGACACCGTAGAGACCCATATTGGTTGCGGTGGATACATTTCAGAATCACACCCTAGAGACGATTTCCCCAAAGCTTGGTTAAGAACTTTAAACAAGTATTAGTCAAAGATATGGGCCTAAAATTGCCAACATATTCAGGGCTTAGCTTCTTCGGAATGAGGGTGATAAGAGATGTATTGAGACACTCCAAATTACATTTTCCCTCATAGAATTCTTGCACAAGTTTCATAAAGCCGTCCTTCAAAATAGGCCAGCATTTCTTTAAGAAAAGCCCAGTAAAGCCGTCTGGTCCGGTAGCACGATCAGTAGGCATATTCTTAATTACCGTATCCACCTCCGAGTCAGTGAATGGTAAAGACAACTCCTCTAGCCCATCAATTCGGGTAATTAATGTGTCTAGATCAAAACCCATCTGAATGCCTTTTGATTGGCCCATTCGCTGATTAAAGTCATCTCAGAACATTCCCGCCAACTGTTGATGGTCTGTGACCACATCCCCCTCCACAGACTTGATCGAGGAGATAGTGTTCCTACAGAATCTTTCTGTAGCCATTGCATGAATTTTTTTTGAATTCTCTTCTCCAACTTTTATGTTTCTGATCGTGCAACGCTGCTTCCAATATATGAATTGCCAATGTAAGATATCCTCAAGATGCAATTTAACAATTCTATGAAAATTGAACTCCGGCCAACTCAAAGGCCTAATTTCCTCTAGATTATCCAAGAAAATAATCACTTTATTACAATCAGCAATTAAAGCTTTGACTGTGGACAGATTTAAATGCCATTTCTTTAGAGCATATCGTAGGGACTTAAACTTAGCTGAAATTGTTAATGCAATCGATGATTTAACCACTGGCCTATTCCAAACTTCAGCAACACAGTCAGCAAACCCGGGCAAATCCACCCAATAATTCTCAAAGCGGAAGACCTTCGCCTTGGGGATACAAGTAGCAATCGAGACCACACACGACACATGGTCAGAGGCAGTGCGTGCTAGTGGAAATACCATTGTGTTGGGGTGGTCTGATGTCCAAGTAACTGAAGTGAAAAACCAATCTATCTGTTCTAGAAGAGGTGAGGTTTGCATATTCAACCATGTATATTGACGCCCCTTGATTGGCAACTCAACAAGTCCCAAATGACCAATTATCTCATTAAACAAAAAGATATCGTTAACATCACCTCTCGGAAGATTGCGGTTTTCCAACGATCTCATGAAGTTGAAATCACCCAAAAGCAGCCAGTTCTGACCAAACCGAATATCAAGATTATATAACCATTGAACAAATTCATCACGGGCAGGGCCTTGACAAGGGCCATAAACAGAGACAAGAGACCAAGTTTCTGAGGTGTGTTTGGATTTGAACTCCATAATTATCCCATAGGATTTGGACTCGATTAAAGTACCTATGAAAAAGGATGAATTCCAAACGACCACCATCCCAGCCGACGCACCAGCCGAAGGTACGTAAACAAAATTATCAAAACGCCTCGGGCAAAACTTCCTAATGAATTGCTGATCCATTTGCATGCATTTAGTTTCCTGAAGACAGACAACAGAGCAACCACTTTCATCGATCTTCTGCCTAACTGCAAGCTGACGTGCTTCAGCATTGAGGCCACGAACATTCCAACATAGCACCTTCCACTCCTTAAATCTTGTCTGATTCATTACAAACCAAAAGCAAAAGCATAGTAAACAGGCCATGCAATGACCTATACCGACCCACACAGCAGACAAGCATAACATAGTTCTTAACAAGAAAAGAAAGATAAATGGTGATTACGGTTCGCCATAGACCAGAACCCTGCATGAAGTAACTAATCATCAGAACCCTGGCTACTGCTGGACTTGGCCGGATCAGCAACAAGCTTATCCGTAGAGATCTTCTCAGGTGCAATGCGGAGATGGGCGCCAATGCGTTGGAGATCTGCAATAGCAGTTGGTGGTGGCACAGAAGAACTATTTTCAGACTGGGAGTTGCTGGCCTTGCGCTTCTTCAAAGTGTGAGACTTCTTGGGAGAAACTTTGCGGTAGCCATCACGGAGGGCGCTCAGACGTGCACTGCGCCGAACCTCAGTATCAACAATAATTCTTGAGGCTTGAGACTTCCTTGCTCGCTTCAGAGTCACCTCAGGCATAGCAGAAAATTCAAAGGTTTCAGAAACTGGGTCATCCAGATCATCAAAGCAGAGAGCTCAAGCAACTGGCCTTTTAACAGTAGCATTTGGCACATCCGGGGCAAAGTTGGTCGAGGAGTCAGGTGCAGGCAGGAGCTTAAGAGTAGAAATAGGGCCACTGCAGAGAGCTTCACAAGATTGCTTGTTGAGCATAGCACCTATGTCAGACTTGAAAACAAATTGGGGAATGTTTGAAGACCATATAAACGGCAACATCTTCTCAAAAGAACGCTTCCACTGCATCACTGGTGGGAGAACTGGTCCATAGATGGTGAGGACTTGCCCAATCATAAGAGGAGGTTGCTGTGGTCCCATTGGGGGCTGGAAGAGAGCCACCTCAGCAGCATTGTCAACATTGTTAACTGAATCATATGAAGGTTGCAGAACAATGGACTCCTGTGACTGGATTTCCTGAACTTCCTGATGTTGCACACCTTCATGAGCCACATCATTGATTTGCTGCTCATTGACTGGCTGTGGCACATGATGGGTTTCGTAGTAATTTCAAAAAAATTCCTACGCACACGCAAGATCATGTGATGCATAGCAACGAGAGGGGAGAGTGTTGTCTACGTACCCTCGTAGATCGAAGCGGAAGCGTTGACGCAACATAGAGGAAGTAGTCGTACGTCTTCCCGATCCAACCGATCCAAGCACCGTTAACTCCGGCACCTCCGAGTTCTGAGCACGCGTTCAGCTCGATGACGCTCCCCGGGCTCCGATCCAGCAAAGCTTCGGGAGGAGTTCCGTCAGCACGACGGCGTGGTGACGATCTTGATGTTCAACCAGCAGCAGGGCTTCGCCTAAGACTCCGCTACAATATACCGGGTAGGAATATGGTGGCTGGGGCACCGCACACGGCTAAGGAACGATCATGAAATCAAACTTGTGTGTTCTAGGGTGCCCCCTGCCCCCGTATATAAAGGACCAGAGGGGGGAGGCGGCCGGCCAAGGATGGGCCGCCAAGGGAGAGTCCTACTCCCACCGGGAGTAGGACTCCCCCCTCATTCCTAGTTGGAATAGGATAAGCGGAAGAGGAGGAAGAGGAGAAGGAGGGGGCCGGCCCCCTCTTCCTAGTCCTAATAGGACTAGGGGAGGGAGGGTGGCGCCCAGCCCATCTAGGGCAGCCCCTTCTCTTTTCCACTAAGGCCCATCATGGCCCATTAACTCCCCGGGGGGTTCCGGTAACCCCCGGTACTCCGGTAAAATCCCGATTTCACCCGCAACACTTCCGATATCCAAACATAGGCTTCCAATATATCAATCTTTACGTCTCGACCATTTCGAGACTCCTCGTCATGTCCGTGATCACATCCGGGACTCCGAACAACCTTCAGTACATCAAAATGCATAAACTCATAATATAACTGTCATCGTAACCTTAAGCGTGCGGACCCTACGGGTTCGAGAACAATGTAGACATGACCGAGACATGTCTCCGGTCAATAACCAATAGCGGGACCTGGATGCCCATATTGGCTCCTACATATTCTACGAAGATCTTTATTGGTCAGACCGCATAACAACATACATTGTTCCCTTTGTCATCGGTATGTTACTTGCCCGAGATTCGATCGTCGGTATCCAATACCTAGTTCAATCTCGTTACCGGCAAGTCTCTTTACTCGTTCTGTAATACATCATCCCGCAACTAACTCATTAGTTGCAATGCTTGCAAGGCTTATGTGATGTGCATTACCGAGAGGGCCCAGAGATACCTCTCCGACAATCGGAGTGACAAATCCTAATCTCGAAATACGCCAACCCAACATCTACCATTGGAGACACCTGTAGAGCTCCTTTATAATCACCCAGTTACGTTGTGACGTTTGGTAGCACACAAAGTGTTCCTCCGGTAAACGGGAGTTGCATAATCTCATAGTCATAGGAACATGTATAAGTCATGAAGAAAGCAATAGCAACATACTAAACGATCGGGTGCTAAGCTAATGGAATGGGTCATGTCAATCAGATCATTCAACTAATGATGTGACCTCGTTAATCAAATAACAACTCTTTGTTCATGGTTAGGAAACATAACCATCTTTGATTAACGAGCTAGTCAAGTAGAGGCATACTAGTGACACTCTGTTTGTCTATGTATTCACACATGTATTATGTTTCCGGTTAATACAATTCTAGCATGAATAATAAACATTTATCATGATATAAGGAAATAAATAATAACTTTATTATTGCCTCTAGGGCATATTTCCTTCAGTCTCCCACTTGCACTAGAGTCAATAATCTAGATTACACTGTAATGATTCTAACACCCATGGAGCTTTGGTGCTGATCATGTTTTGCTTGTGGAAGAGGCTTAGTCAACGGGTCTGCAACATTCAGATCCGTATGTATCTTGCAAATCTCTATGTCTCCCACCTGGACTAGATCCCGGATGGAATTGAAGCGTCTCTTGATGTGCTTGGTTCTTTTGTGAAATCTGGATTCCTTTGCCAAGGCAATTGCACCAGTATTGTCACAAAAGATTTTCATTGGACCCGATGCACTAGGTATGACACCTAGATCGGATATGAACTCCTTCATCCAGACTCCTTCGTTTGCTGCTTCCGAAGCAGCTATGTACTCCGCTTCACATGTAGATCCCGCTACGACGCTTTGTTTAGAACTGCACCAACTGACAGCTCCACCGTTTAATGTAAACACGTATCCGGTTTGCGATTTAGAATCGTCCGGATCAGTGTCAAAGCTTGCATCAACGTAACCTTTTACGATGAGCTCTTTGTCACCTCCATATACGAGAAACATATCCTTAGTCCTTTTCAGGTATTTCAGGATGTTCTTGACCGCTGTCCAGTGATCCACTCCTGGATTACTTTGGTACCTCCCTGCTAAACTTATAGCAAGGCACACATCAGGTCTGGTACACAGCATTGCATACATGATAGAGCCTATGGCTGAAGCATAGGGAACATCTTTCATTTTCTCTCTATCTTCTGCAGTGGTCGGGCATTGAGTCTGACTCAACTTCACACCTTGTAACACAGGCAAGAACCCTTTCTTTGCTTGATCCATTTTGAACTTCTTCAAAATCTTGTCAAGGTATGTGCTTTGTGAAAGTCCAATTAAGCGTCTTGATCTATCTCTATAGATCTTAATGCCTAATATGTAAGCAGCTTCACCGAGGTCTTTCATTGAAAAACTCTTATTCAAGTATCCCTTTATGCTATCCAGAAATTCTATATCATTTCCAATCAGCAATATGTCATCCACATATAATATCAGAAATGCTACAGAGCTCCCACTCACTTTCTTGTAAATACAGGCTTCTCCGAAAGTCTGCATAAAACCAAATGCTTTGATCACACTATCAAAACGTTTATTCCAACTCCAAGAGGCTTGCACCAGTCCATAAATGGATCGCTGGAGCTTGCACACTTTGTTAGCTCCCTTTGGATCGACAAAACCTTCCGGTTGCATCATATACAACTCTTCTTCCAGAAATCCATTCAGGAATGCAGTTTTGACATCCATTTGCCAAATTTCATAATCATAAAATGCGGCAATTGCTAACATGATTCGGACAGACTTAAGCATCGCTACGGGTGAGAAGGTCTCATCGTAGTCAACCCCTTGAACTTGTCGAAAACCTTTTGCGACAAGTCGAGCTTTGTAGACAGTAACATTACCATCAGCGTCAGTCTTCTTCTTGAAGATCCATTTATTCTCAATTGCTTGCCGATCATCGGGCAAGTCAACCAAAGTCCATACTTTGTTCTCATACATGGATCCCATCTCAGATTTCATGGCTTCAAGCCACTTTGCGGAATTTGGGCTCACCATCGCTTCTTCATAGTTCGTAGGTTCATCATGATCTAGTAGCATGATTTCCAGAACAGGATTACCGTACCACTCTGGCGCGGATCTTACTCTGGTTGATCTACGAGGTTCAGTAGTATCTTGATCTGAAGTTTCATGATCATTATCATTAGCTTCCTCACTAACTGGTGTAGGTGTCACTGAAACAGTTTTCTGTGATGTACTACTTTCCAGATAAGGGAGCAGGTACAGTTACCTCGTCAAGTTCTACTTTCCTCCCACTCACTTCTTTCGAGAGAAACTCCTTCTCTAGAAAGGATCCATTCTTAGCAACGAATGTCTTGCCTTCGGATCTGTGATAGAAGGTGTACCCAACAGTCTCCTTTGGGTATCCTATGAAGACACATTTCTCCGATTTGGGTTCGAGCTTATCAGGTTGAAGCTTTTTCACATAAGCATCGCAGCCCCAAACTTTAAGAAACGACAACTTTGGTTTCTTGCCAAACCATAGTTCATAAGGTGTCGTCTCAACGGATTTTGATGGTGCCCTATTTAACGTGAATGCGGCCGTCTCTAAAGCATAACCCCAAAACGATAGCGGTAAATCTGTAAGAGACATCATAGATCGCACCATATCTAGTAAAGTACGATTACGACGTTCGGACACACCATTACGCTGTGGTGTTCCGGGTGGCGTGAGTTGCGAAACTATTCCACAGTTTTTCAAATGTACACCAAACTCGTAACTCAAATATTCTCCTCCACGATCAGATCGTAGAAACTTTATTTTCTTGTTACGATGATTTTCAACTTCACTCTGAAATTCTTTGAACTTTTCAAATGTTTCAGACTTATGTTTCATTAAGTAGATATACCCATATCTGCTTAAATCATCTGTGAAGGTGAGAAAATAACGATATCCGCCACGAGCCTCAATATTCATCGGACCACATACATCGTATGTATGATTTCCAACAAATCTGTTGCTCTCTCCATAGTACCGGAGAACGGTGTTTTAGTCATCTTGCCCATGAGGCACGGTTCGCAAGTACCAAGTGATTCATAATCAAGTGGTTCCAAAAGTCCATCAGTATGGAGTTTCTTCATGCGCTTTACACCGATATGACCTAAACGACAGTGCCACAAATAAGTTGCACTTTCATTATCAACTCTGCATCTTTTGGCTTCAACATTATGAATATGTGTATTACTACTATCGAGATTCAATAAGAATAGACCACTCTTCAAGGGTGCATGACCATAAAAGATATTACTCATATAAATAGAACAACCATTATTCTCTGATTTAAATGAATAACCGTCTCGCATTAAACAAGATCCAGATATAATGTTCATGCTCAACGCTGGCACCAAATAACAATTATTTAGGTCTAATACTAATCCCGAAGGTAGATGTAGAGGTAGCGTGCCGACCGCGATCACATCGACTTTGGAACCGTTTCCCACGCGCATCGTCACCTCGTCCTTTGCCAGTGCCCGCTTATTCCGTAGTCCCTGTTTCGAGTTGCAAATATTAGCAACAGAACCAGTATCAAATACCCAGGTGCTACTGCGAGCTCTAGTAAGGTACACATCAATAACATGTATATCACATATACCTTTGTTCACCTTGCCATCCTTCTTATCCGCCAAATACTTGGGGCAGTTCCGCTTCCAGTGACCAGTCTGCTTGCAGTAGAAGCACTCAGTTTCAGGCTTAGGTCCAGACTTGGGTTTCTTCTCCTGAGCAGCAACTTGCTTGCTGTTCTTCTTGAAGTTCCCCTTCTTCTTCCCTTTGCCCTTTTTCTTGAAACTAGTGGTCTTGTTAACCATCAACACTTGATGCTCCTTCTTGATTTCTACCTCCGCAGCTTTCAGCATTGCGAAGAGCTCGGGAATAGTCTTGTTCATCCCTTGCATATTATAGTTCATCACGAAGCTCTTGTAGCTTGGTGGCAGTGATTGGAGAATTCTGTCAATGACGCAATCATCTGGAAGATTAACTCCCATCTGAATCAAGTGATTATTATACCCAGACATTTTGAGTATATGCTCACTGACAGAACTGTTCTCCTCCATCTTGCAGCTATAGAACTTATTGGAGACTTCATATCTCTCAATCCGGGCATTTGCTTGAAATATTAACTTCAACTCCTGGAACATCTCATATGCTCCATGACGTTCAAAACGTCGTTGAAGTCCCGATTCTAAGCCGTAAAGCATGGCACACTGAACTATCGAGTAGTCATCAGCTTTGCTCTGCCAGACGTTCATAACATCTGGCGTTGCTCCAGCAGCAGGCCTGGCACCCAGCGGTGCTTCCAGGACGTAATTCTTCTGTGCAGCAATGAGGATAATCCTCAAGTTACGGACCCAGTCCGTGTAATTGCTACCATCATCTTTCAACTTTGCTTTCTCAAGGAACGCATTAAAATTCAACGGAACAACAGCACGAGCCATCTATCTACAATCAACATAAACAAGCAAGATACTATCAGGTACTAAGTTCATGATAAGTTTAAGTTCAATTAATCAAATTACTTAAGAACTCCCACTTAGATAGACATCCCTCTAATCTTCTAAGTGATTACGTGATCCAAATCAACTAAACCATAACCGATCATCACGTGAGATGGAGTAGTTTTCAATGGTGAACATCGTTATGTTGATCATATCTACTATATGATTCACGCTCGACCTTTCGGTCTCCGTGTTCCGAGGCCATATCTGCATATGCTAGGCTCGTCAAGTTTAACCTGAGTATTCTGCGTGTGCAAAAACTGGCTTGCACCCGTTGTAGATGGACGTAGAGCTTATCACACCCGATCATCACGTGGTGTCTGGGCACGACGAACTTTGGCAACGGTGCATACTCAGGGAGAACACTTCTTGATAATTTAGTGAGAGATCATCTTATAATGCTACCGTCAATCAAAGCAAGATAAGATGCATAAAAGGATAAACATCACATGCAATCAATATAAGTGATATGATATGGCCATCATCATCTTGTGCTTGTGATCTCCATCTCCGAAGCACCGTCATGATCACCATCGTCACCGGCGCGACACCTTGATCTCCATCGTAGCATCGTTGTCGTCTCGCCAATCTTATGCTTCCACGACTATCACTACCGTTTAGTAATAAAGTAAAGCATTACATCGCGATTGCATTGCATACAATAAAGCGACAACCATATGGCTCCTGCCAGTTGCCGATAACTCGGTTACAAAACATGATCATCTCATACAATAAAATTCAGCATCATGCCTTGACCATATCACATCACAACATGCCCTGCAAAAACAAGTTAGACGTCCTCTACTTTGTTGTTGCAAGTTTTACGTGGCTGCTACGGGCTTAAGCAAGAACCAATCTCACCTACGCATCAAAACCACAACGATAGTTTGTCAAATAGACTCCGTTTTAACCTTCGCAAGGACCGGGCGTAGCCACACTTGGTTCAACTAAAGTTGGAGAGACAGTCGCCCGCAAGCCACCTATGTGCAAAGCACGTCGGGGGAACCGGTCTCGCGTAAGCGTACGCGTAATGTTGGTCCGGGTCGTCTCGTCCAACAATGCCGCCGAACCAAAGTATGACATGCTGGTAGGCAGTATGACTTATATCGCCCACAACTCACTTGTGTTCTACTCGTGCATATAACATCAACATAAATAACCTAGGCTCGGATGCCACTGATGGGTTTCGTAGTAATTTCAAAAAATTCCTACGCACACGCAAGATCATGTGATGCATAGCAACGAGAGGGGAGAGTGTTGTCTACGTACCCACGCAGACCGACTGCGGAAGCGTTGACACAACGTAGAGGAAGTAGTCATACGTCTTCACGATCCAACCGATCAAGCACCGAAACTACGGCACCTCCGAGTTCGAGCACACGTTCAGCTCGATGACGATCCCCGGACTCCGATCCAGCAAAGTGTCGGGGAAGAGTTCCGTCAGCACTACGGCATGGTGACGATCTTGATGTTCTACAGCAGCAGGGCTTCGCCTAAACTCCGCTATAGTATTATCGAGGAATATGGTGGCTGGGGCACCGCACACGGCTAAGGAATAGATCACGTGGATCAACTTGTGTGTTTCTGGGGTGCCTCTGCCTCAGTATATAAAGGACTAGAGGGGGGAGGCTGGCCGGCCAAGCTTGGCGCGCCAGGAGAGTCCTACTCCCTCTGGGAGTAGGATTCCCCCCCCCCCAATCCTAGTTGGAATAGGATTCGCGGAGGGGGAAAAGAGAAGGAGGGGGCCGGCCACCTCTCCTAGTCCTAATAGGACTAGGGGAGGGAGGGTGGCGCGCAGCCCATCTAGGGCAGCCCCTTCTCTTTTCCACTAAGGCCCATCATGGCCCATTTAACTCCCCGGTGGGTTCCAGTAACCTCCCGGTACTCCGGTAAAATCCCGATTTCACCCGGAACACTTCCGACATCCAAACATAGGCTTCCAATATATCAATCTTTACGTCTCGACCATTTCGAGACTCCTCGTCATGTCCGTGATCACATCCGGGACTCCGAACAACCTTCGGTACATCAAAATGCATAAACTCATAATATAACTGTCATCGTAACCTTAAGCGTGCGGACCCTACGGGTTCGAGAACAATGTAGACATGACCGAGACATGTCTTCGGTCAATAACCAATAGCGGGACCTGGATGCCCATATTGGCTCCTACATATTCTACGAAGATCTTTATTGGTCAGACCGCATAACAACATACGTTGTTCCCTTTGTCATCGGTATGTTACTTGCCCGAGATTCGATCGTCGGTATCCAATACCTAGTTCAATCTCGTTACCGGCAAGTCTCTTTACTCGTTCTGTAATACATCATCCCGCAACTAACTCATTAGTTGCAATGCTTGCAAGGCTTATGTGATGTGCATTACCGAGAGGGCCCAGAGATACCTCTCCAACAATCGGAGTGACAAATCCTAATCTCGAAATACGCCAACCCAACATCTACCATTGGAGACACCTGTAGAGCTCCTTTATAATCACCCATTTATGTTGTGACGTTTGGTAGCACACAAAGTGTTCCTCCGGTAAACGGGAGTTGCATAATCTCATAGTCATAGGAACATGTATAAGTCATGAAAAAAAGCAATAGCAACATACTAAACGATCGGGTGCTAAGCTAATGGAGTGGGTCATGTCAATCAGATCATTCAACTAATGATGTGACCTCGTTAATCAAATAACAACTCTTTGTTCATGGTTAGGAAACATAACCATCTTTGATTAACGAGCTAGTCAAGTAGATGCATACTAGTGACACTCTGTTTGTTTATGTATTCACACATGTATTATGTTTCCGGTTAATACAATTCTAGCATGAATAATAAACATTTATCATGATATAAGGAAATAAATAATAACTTTATTATTGCCTCTAGGGCATATTTCCTTCAGCACATCATTCCAACCCAGCTCAGGGAACTCTGGCATACCCCAATTGTGATTCTCAAAGTGTAAATTGCCAGTCAGGGGGTGTGGATTGCCATTGAAGGGCATGGGGTCTTCATCTGCTGGTAGAACATCTGCAAAATCCGCTGACAAGATGTACACAGGTGCAGACCAAGAGATCCTAGCACCACCAAAGTCTGCATATTCTCTGTAAGTCACCGAGCGAGGAACCAGAGTCGGCGCAGGGAAAGACACATAAGCGAGCGAGCGGACAAGCATGGGATCATCTTGATGCCAATGATGAAATCTACCAAAGGTGCTAATTACATCCGCAAGGTGCTGTGCGCGCCTATAATCCAGTGGAACTCCGAGAAACATAACCCATCCACGGCGAAAACCCTGTGTTGCTCTGTAATTAACTCCCTCATCATGCGGGACGAACCTAACAAATCTATCATTGCCCAGATTGAAAGGTGGATGATCCACAAGAGCTTGACGAGCCAAGGCACTACGGAAACGAAAAAGCCCAACTCCTTGTATCCAAGGTTGGGCCTCCAGAACCGCTCTTCCAAGATCATTGACAACAAAATTACTGACCATGTTACGAAATATGGCGATTTCTTCGGGGAGAGGAGCTGGCTCGACGATGGCGATGGCATAGTCCTCATGCTGCCGATCTGGAGCCATCGCAGGCGCGAAGAAGGTACGGGGAAGGCGCGGCTCTCCACCGTCAATGATGTCGAAGCCTTGCGGGACAAACTCCATGGGGTCCAACGCAAAGGTCGCCATTGCCGGTGCCGAAGAGGAGAAGCGCCGATTAGTGGGGCAGTATGGAGGCGATGCAGTGTGCGATGATGCAGATGGCGAGGAGGGAGGTTGAAGCGTTATGGGCGGTGGCTCTGCAGGTAGAGGTGGAATAGATGGGGTGGCAGGGTCAACGGGACTAGGCAGAGACCTAGCGGGACTAGCTATGGAGGGAATCGATGCGTTCAGCGTAGAAAAACCTGCTGACCGGCTGGAATCGCCCGATTTGATCCGCGAGACCCATTTGTAAGTTGGTGATGGAGTAGAATCCGAACAGCCCTTTGCCCTATGCCCCAACCGAAAGCATCTATGGCAACGGACCCTGCTAGTGCACGCTCTGGTTAAATGATCCATGGATAAGCAATTCTGACATTTCCACACATTAAAAACCATGTCATCGATAAACTCATTTAAATCAGCAGAATAGATAAGTCTGTTGATTGGAAATAAATATTCGCCTTGTTGCCAAAACCAGATGGAGATATATCAGACAGATCCATGTTTGATAGGGCCGGGGAAACAACCTGGGCATGGGAATCACCGGGTCTGTTGATTGGGCCGGGGAAGCATCTTGGGCCAGAATCGGAGCTGATTCAACCAGCTTATCCCCATGCACATGTAGATTGACTTCAAGAGTGTTTTGCGCTGCCACAGAAAACCCTACCGAAGAAATCTCAGGAACGTTAACTGTTCCAAAAGTGATGGGTGGCTCGGCCACCGTCCATCGGAGGTCAGTCACCGGCGGTGGAGGCAAAATTACTCGTTCATGAGGAAGAACAGTATACCCAGCCTGAATAACATCATCAACCATACCAGGCGAGGCAAGATAACTATACCCCTTGCAAACATTGTATTGTTGAAACATTGCAAACGAAATTTTCTTTTTAGATCCAGAACCCGAACGCAAAGCGGACTTAGATGGTGGTTTGTGCATCGCGATCAAACCGAGAGAAGCACGCCTCTTAGAGGGACTGATTAAGATCCACTCCGCATCACATTCCTTCTTCCAAATGAGAAACTCACGTTTCCAATTAGGGCCACTATTGCCCCAAAGATGGAAGAAACATTTGAATTGCAGGCACGCAAAAGATCGCAAATGAAGAACAAGCAGGCCAACACGTTTGCATGAGACAATAAATGAGAATACCTTGTCTTTAATGAGCTGAACAGACAAATCAATTGCAGATCCTCCAACTGCAGATTCCAAAGCCGCCGCCACTGAATCCTCATCAAGACGAAAAGTGTGCCTTCTAAAAGATACGACCATAATAAAATGGCCCGTGTCATCCACGGGATGAATGCATTTCCCACAAGATCTGAAAACATCCTCCGCAAAAGCCAGTCCTTTAGAAAAATCCAGATCCAGAGTTGATCCTCCATGATGATCCATGGGAGATGGGTATAGGGAGAGAGATCAGAGGACGCCGGAGATGATGCATGGAGAAGGACCAAGATTTACTGGTTGGAGAGGGAGATTGCCGGAGAACCTAGGACACCGGTGGGAGGAGGGGTGGAGACATCTTCCCACGCTGACCTTCCTCATCTTTTTCATCCAATGAGCATATAATGTGCCAAGGTTTCCCTTTAGGATGTTTACAATGCTTGTTGGTTTGTACGGTGTAGGACAGAAACTTTGGTTGTAGTGCGCAATTTTACATGTTTTTTACTGGAACATCAAATGGTTCTGATTCTTTTTGCACTGTCTTTCTATACAAATTGTTTTTCCCCCTAATTTTGGCAGAATTTTTCATGTATCAGAAGTATGGTGAATGTTCGGATTATTACAGACTGTTCTATTTTAGACAGATTCTGTTTTTGATGCATAGTTTGCTTGTTTTGATGAAACTATCGAATTATATCAGTGGATTAAGCCATGGAAAAGTTATACTACAGTAGATATAATGCAAAAACAAAATATGAATTGGTTTGCAACAGTACTTAGAGTATTGATTTGCTTTATTACACTAACGGATCTTACCTAGTTTTCTGTTGAAGTTTTGTGTGGATGAAGTTTTCTGTTGATATATGAGAAGAAGGAAGAGAGGCAAGAGCTCAAGCTTGGGGATGCCCTAGGCACCCCAAGTAAAAATATTCAAGGAGACTCAAGCATCTAACCTTGGGGATGCCCCGAAAGGCATCCCCTCTTTCTTCAACAAGTATCGGTATGTTTTTGGATTCGTTTCATTCATGTGATATGTGCAGATCTTGGAGCGTCTTTTGCATTTAGTTTTCATTTTTCTTTTATGCACCTAGCTGGTATGAGATAGTACTTGGTTGACTTATATAATGCTCTATGCACTTCACTTATATCTTATGAGTATGGCTTTATAGAATGCTTCATGCACTATAAAAAAATACACTTCCGTGATGATACATGTTTGTCACAGTAGGTCGCTTTTTTGTCATGCATGTACATCCATGACAAATTTATCACATAATCAAGATAGTCATACCTGTGCTGTCATAGAAGTGTTCCTTGACATTACCAAAATTATCATCACGGAATTGTCCACTTCCATGACGATAAATCGCGCGTCACAGAAGTGCTTTCATCAAGGGTGACCGACATGTGGCATCCACTGTAATGGAACGTCGTTAAGCTATCGGGTCAGGTTTTGGATCCGATAACCCGTTAACAGCCCCGACCAATGGGGATTTTCCACGTGTAAAATCATCATTGTCTAGAGGAAACACGTGTCGGCTCATCGTCGGGACAGATGTCATCCACTCACTGGACAGAACGCGCCTATGATACGTCGACACGTGGTATGACCCAACAAGTTTAAATGGGATGGCCCAACTAAAGGCCCACAAGATTTTGCGGACCATAATGGGCCGGCCCAGCTAAAGGCCCATGAGATTTTGCGGACCATAATGGGCCGGCCCAGCTAAAGGCCCACGAGATTTTGCGGACCATAATGGGCTGGCCCAGCTAATGGCCCACAAGATTTTGCGGTCCATAATGGGCTGGCCCAGGTAAAGGCCCACAAGATTTTTGTGTGCCATAATGGGCTGGCCCAGGTAAATGCCCACAAGATTCTTGCGGGTTATAATGGGCCGGCCCAGCTAAAGGCCCATGAGATTTTGCCGACATTAATGGGCCAAGCCAGCTATAGGCCCACAAGATTTTGAGGACCCTAGTAGGCCGGTGTCGGTGTCAAAACCGGCGGATCTCGGGTAGGGGGTCCCGAATTGTGCGTCAAGGCCGGATGGTAACAGGAGACAAGGGACACGATGTTTTTACCCAGGTTCAGGCCTTCTCGATGGAGGTAATACCCTACTCCTGCTTGATTAATATTGATGATATGGGTAGTACAAGAGTAGATCTACCACGAGATCAAGGAGGCTAAACCCTAGAAGCTAGCCTATGGTATGATTGTTGTATATGGAGTTGATGTCCTACGGACTACAACCCTCCGGTTTATATAGACACCGGATAGGGTTAGGGTTACACAGAGTCGGTTACAATGGTAGGAGATCTTGAATATCCGCATCGCCAAGCTTGCCTTCCACGCCAAGGAAAGTCCCATCCGGACACGGGACGAAGTCTTCAATCTTGTATCTTCATAGTCCTGGAGTCCGGCTGAAGGTATAGTCCGGCTACCCGAACACCCCCTAATCCAGGACTCCCTCAGTAGCCCCTGAACCAGGCTTCAATGACGACGAGTCCGGCGCGCAGATTGTCTTCGGCATTGCAAGGCGGGTTCCTCCTCCAAGTCCTTCATAGAAGATTGTAAACACCAAGAGTAGTGTCCGGCTCTGCAAAATAAGTTTCCACATATTGCCATAGAGAGAATAATATTAACACAAATCAAATCTGCTGACGTATTTCGCTGTGCGTCATCACACTACGGCCAAGTCCTTTACTCGAATCGTTTTTACTTTTCCACCTCAGCACGTTTTGCGAGGCGGTTTCCTTGGCATGTCTTGTCAAAGCAGAGATCGTGTACCCCTTTTACGGGAGTCTCATCAATACGGACGTGGGTAACCCAACCGTGCCCGTTAGCACGTTTCCTCGATTAAAGACGAGTCCCGAACGGTTACGGGGAGGGCTCTTGGTATTCAACCTCTTATAAAGAGACCAAGGCCTTACTCCTTTTTTCAATCTCAAGCGAGTTCGCCCGTCGCCTTGAGTTCCAACACCCTAGGCTCCAGATTCCAGGCGCTTCGGACCTTCGATGATGTCCGGTTCTGACCTTCAAGGCCGATGGACGCCCTCCTCTGTCATGGAGGAGGACGTACTAAAGTTGAGGGAGGCTAAGTTCCTGACCGGCGAAATTTCGCATAGGTTGCCTGCTCAAGGGCAGGTCATTCCCAGTCCCCAGCCCGGTGAGAGCGTGGTGTTCATGTCTCACTTCCTTCGGGGGTTGGGCTTCCCAATGGATCCCTTTGTGAGGGGACTGCTGTTTTATTACGGGCTGGAATTCCATGACTTAGCTCCGGAGTCCATCCTCCATATCTCCTCGTTTATTGTCGTGTGTGAAGCGTTCCTCCGTGTTACCCCTCACTTCGGATTATGGCTCAAGACCTTCAAAGTGGAGCCGAAGATGATCAAGGGACGGCACGCAGAGTGCGGAGGCGCTGTTATAAGCAAAAATGCTGATGCTCCATGGCCCGAGGGCTCTTTTCAAGAGGAGCTAGGCTTGTGGCAACGAGAGTGGTTTTATATCACCGCTCCCCGGAGCACCAAGTGGGTGGCGCCTCCTGCCTTTCGCTCGGGTCCCCCACCACGGCTAGCGTCATGGGTCAACAGAGGGTTAGATTGGGGTTTGCCCAAAGACGTGCCCTTGTTACAGGGCCGCATTAAGGATCTCTTGGAAGGAGACCTCAGCCTGGTCAAGGTGACGCAGGTCATGCTGATTCGCCGAATATTGCCCGGCAAACGTCGCTCCCTTCGCCTGTGGGAGTTTAATCCAGAGGGACCGCGAGCTCTCCAGAATTTCATGGGCGCAACGCCCGCGGAGATGTATAAACTGTTCTTCGGATCACAAGAGATGTGTCCGGATTTAACCGAGGACGCAGGCCTAAGCTGCAATCGCCCGGATACTCAAGTAAGCAACCTTGTGCCCGGACCTTCTATCCGTATAATTGTCATAAACTTGCCCCTAAAAGAGCTGTCCTTTTAAACAGGAGTGGATAGCGAAGGCAAAGCTGATCAGGTGGCCGGCTCCCCTTCCCGAAACCAGGCCGGATCCCATGCTGGTCAGGATGCTGGAGATAATGCCTTTGGAGGGAAGCAAGGGGGAGGACAAGGAAACTATGGCCTCCTCGAAGGAGGCTGCTCCGAAGGGAGGAACCGACAATTCCTCTCCTAAGGGGAAGAAGAGAGCCGCCTCTGACGACCCGGAAACCATGGCCTCGAAGCGGGGGGAAAAATCCTCGCCAGAGGGTCCGGCGCCGGGGAGTTCCTCGGCCGGACTACGCCCTCAAGGGGATCAGCCCTCCAGCGAGCCGTAAGTAGAGAAAGATTTTCCTTTTGAGGGATGAGGGAAATCCTTGATTTATATCTGAGAAGATTAACCGAATTTTTACCTTGTAGCTCGGACCTCAGCCCTTCTCAGCAGAGCTCGTCTTCGGGGGATCTCCTTCCGGAGATGATGGAGAGCGGGACGCCTCCCCCTGCCGTGCCGCCTAGCGAGGCGGGCGACCCTGAGGTGTCGTCGCGGAGGGTTTCTCCGAATCCGGCAGGGGCGGAAGATAGCTATGTGGCCCCCCGAGGTTCTCCGCGTCCGGCCTTCGAAAGAGGTCGTGGGACAAGTCCGGCACCGTCTGGTGCTCGGCCGGAGGAGCTAAAGATTCTGCTGGGGCGAGCTTCTATCTCGGAGGAGCACCGTGCATTGATGGGCACGGTGATTGAAAGGATCTCATCCGCAGAGAGCGGATTGCATGAGGCCGTCAAAAGTTTACTGACGGGTTTTGAGGTACATTAGATAATGTACACTTTTGTCAGTTGCGCATGAATAAGATGCGCCCTGTGTAGATAGTAGCCCCTGAGACTCTGCGCGTCGTCAAGAAATGACGGCACGCGGAGGATCATAATCCCAGGTCTAAGATGTCGCCTTTGAATGTAGGCGGCAGGGTGTCCGGAATCGAGCCGAACTGATGATTTTGCCGAACTAAAGCGGCAACTGGACGTGGCAGATGCCGACATCGCGCTTGTCAACAAGCGGCTTGATGAGGCTCAAGGTATGTAATTCCTCGGGCGGCATCAGGTAAGAAGAGTTTTATGCCAGTGTCTTACGATGTGTGTGCTTGACGCAGATGGTGCGGCCGCCGTGGAGAGTCTTAGGGCAGAACTTGCCCGAGCTAAAGAACAAGCCAGAGAAAGTGATGCGGCTGCCAAGAAAGCCCTTGAAGAGCTGAGAGCCGAACAGGCTGCTCATTGCCGAAGCAAGGAAGAGATGGCCGAGATGGCCGAAAAGTTAAAGAGCGCTGCAGACCGTTGCAGACTTCTTGAGAAAGAAGACCAGGCGAAACAGACGGACTTAGAGAAGGCCGTTGCCAATGCCAAGGACGCGCGCTCTGCGATGAGAGCTGCGAAGGAGGAGCTGCGTCAGGCCGAACAGATTGCGGCTGGAAAGCCCTTTATGCTGCGAAGGAAATTTTGCGATCCGAAGTTTGCTCCGTTGGACCGGATGTGGAGTGTGGAGGATACCTATCTGGATTTGGCAGCGAGTGCTGCTGATGCGACCGAACACTTTCGAGATCAGAAAGATCGCGAAGTGGAAAAGCTTTTCTGGTCGCAGTTTCACAATCCAGAGCGTCCACTGGCAGTGGACGATCGTTTGGCTCAATGGGCCGAACTGAATAGGTTGTCCGGACTCGCCATGAAGTACGTCATGGGTCATCTGTGGCCGGGGAGATCGGAGCCGAAGAGTTATTTCAGCTTGGTGCAGCAATTCCTTGACGCGGTGCCGCGTATTAATGCAATGAAGAGGTCAGCATGCATAGAGGGCGCAAGGATGGCTCTTGCCCGTGTCAAGACATACTGGGCAGAGATGGAGACCACCGTTGTTGCGTCCCGAGATTCGGACAAAAGCCGAGTACCCTCCGAGCACTATTTTCAGGAAGTCCTTGAAGGCGCTCGTGTAATAGAGACGCAGTGCTCGAAAGATGCTATGTTATGATAGCATATGTAATTATAAAGTAATATTTTGATAAACTGTAGTGGCCTTTTTATACTTGTGCCTTCAAGTATTGGGAACACCTCCTGTGCGGCCGTTTTAAGATATATATATACAAAATCTGAAAGATGGCAGTCGTTGGCTTCAGCCCCCACGCACATAGTGCGGGGGTGCTCGCAGAAGACGCATTTTCACACTTAACCCAACGTCTTGGTCCTACAAAGGAGGTGATAGCGCAGCGGGCCAGGCAACCGGACTATAATGCTTTAACACTTTCACTTAGCCATAGGAGCTTGACAGTGAGACTATTTAGGTAGCCCCTTGGTGGCGACTGCGCTCGCCCGAGTTCGGGGCGCGTATGTGCCTGACCGGGAAGCGGCCCTTCGTTAAAGCGGAGGAATCCGATAGATTCCGATAGGTCATCGAGTGGCTGACCAGTCTCACGCTACATCATGACAGTCAGTTTTCGGCTTTCTCTACTGAGGTGCTCGCCCGGCCGAACCGGGGCACAATCGCAGTAGTTCTCCTGGTGCTACCTTAGCCGATAGAGCGGAACGTAAGGTAGCCGAACTCAGGAGCCGGGCAACCCAACATTTGACCAAAGACATGATTCGGAGCTGATGCATATAATGCCAAAACTCGCGACGCCGAACACTCCCTAAGGTGTTCGGTCTTTATGAGTGCGGGCGAAACAACACTCTTTATTAAAAAAGCCCCTAGTGTCCAGGTACGTGCAAAAATTCTGACGTGGCCACATGCCAAGACGCCAGCCTCCTCCTTGGTTATATCAGAAAAAACCAGGGGATGTGTAGCAACAAGAGACAGTAAAAAAGGTTTACGCAGGGTCTTAATCTAAAAAGAATCCTTTAGGACGGGTCCCTACTGCACGTCTGCGCCTGTGTCTCCGTTGTGCCGTATCCTGGACGGGCGCCGCACGACGTTCATCTGTAAAAGAGAGGAACTGAGTTGAAAACGGGTCGTGCCGAACAAAAGTTTAAAATAAACAAAGTGTAAAGTAAAATATATAAAATTGAGCTTTATTGTCTCTTATTGTATATGCATGGAGCCCCTAGTGCGGGGGTATATGGCCACTAAGCCTGCATCAATGATGATTTTGTACCGAACTCGTCTATCCGCGTTCGTGGTCTTTAATGACCTATTTCGAAGTTTTTTGGCCGGTGAGGCCATTTTACTGTGGGGCTGTCAAAGCGGCCGCACAGTCCTCCGCTTGGGGAGGCGCACTTTAGTGCTTCCCCTTCAAAGAGATGATGCCTCGTGGACCGGGCATCTTAAGCGTGAGAGATGCATAATGCGGTATTGCGTTAAAGCGAGCGAAAGCTTCGCGTCCCAGTAGTGCTTGATAGCGACTTGAGAACGGGACGATATGGAAGGTCAGCTTTTCGCGGCGGAAGTTATCGGCAGAGCCGAATATAACTTCGAGCCGGAGAAAACCCATACAATGGGTGTCCGGACCAGGTGTTACCCCTTGAAAGGAGGTTTTGCTGCGGCGGATTCTTGCTGGGTTTATCCCCATGTGATGGATTGTATCCTGATATATCAGGTTTAGTCCACTGCCGCCGTCCATAAGGACATTTGAAAACTGGAGTCCGCCAATTATTGGATCGAGTATCAAGGCAGTCCAGCCTGCATTCTTGATATTTCTAGAATAATCTAGCTGATCGAAGATGATTGGTTTTGACAACCAGTGGCGGGACCCTTTGGGGATAGGTCGTGTGGTGCGTACCTTTATGGGCGCCGCACGTTTTGTTATGTGAAGTAAGTTCACTGTTTTTACTTCTTGTGGGAAGTTCTTTTGTTTCCTGGTGCTCTGCTTTTGGGGTTCGTCCTCGTCTTCGCTTGGTGTGTCGAGCCCCTTGTGTTCGGCATTGAGTCTGCCGGATTGTTTGAAAACCCAACAATCTCTGTGGGTATGGTTAGCAGGCTTCCCGGGAGTACTGTGTATCTGACATATCCTGTCCAGGATTTTATTTAAGTTGGATGGATCATCCCTGTTATCCTGGAGGGGCGGTTTTGTCTGATTTTGTCGTGAGCCTTTGAATCCGGCATTGACTGCCGTGCTCTTCGGACTTTTTTCCTTAGTCCGGCGACGGTCCTTGTTGCGTCGCGGTTTTCCGTTTCCATCCCTAGTTTCGGATGTACTTGGGTCGCTGGGGCTGCACCTTGCCAACCAGCTGTCCTCTCCTGCACAAAAGCGGGTCATGAGGCTTGTTAGTGCGGCCATTGTTCTTGGCTTTTCTTGGCCGAGGTGTCTGGCGAGCCATTCGTCTCGGACGTTATGCCTGAAAGCTGCTAAGGCTTCGGCGTCCGGACAGTCGACTATCTGATTCTTTTTAGTGAGGAATCTATTCCAGAACTGCCGAGCTGATTCTCCGGGCTGTTGAGTTATGTGACTAAGATCGTCTGCATCCGGAGGGCGGACATAGGTCCCTTGAAAATTTGCTCGGAAAGCATCCTCGAGCTCTTCCCAACTTCCAATTGTGTTTTCAGGAAGGCTTTTAAGCCAATGCCGGGCTGGCCCTTTAAGCTTAAGGGGTAAATATTTTATGGCGTGGAGATCATCTCCTCTAGCCATGTGTATGTGGAGGATATAATCCTCGATCCAGACTCCAGGGTCTGTTGTTCCATCATATGCCTCTATGTTTACGGGTTTGAATCCCTCTGGAAATTCATAGTCCAGGACCTCATCGGTGAAACATAGGGGGTGTGCGGCGCCCCTGTATTTGGGTGTGCCGGATTCTGATGATGGCTTTATTGCGTTGCTTACGAGAGCTTGCTTTCTTGGCCCATAAATGGACCTAACTGGGCCATGATGCGAATCCTTAGGTGGGTCGCATGCCGATTTAAGTGCGGCGCCGCTTGCCGCTTTATGGGGTCGTCTATCCGACCGTGTGGCTTTCTTATTTTTTGAATGCGAGGGCTCTAGGGCCTCTTCGTCGAATTCAGGCAGTAGCTTTCTTTTCGGATAGCTTTTAGTGCGGCTACCGTTGCCGTATTTATCTGCGGTATTGATTACTTTGCTCCATCTAATCCGGAGTGCATCTTCCGCTGTTTTTAGCTTCCGCTTCTGCTTTTTCAGGCTGCGTGCAGTTGCAACGAGCCTCTCGTGGAGATTCTTCTGCTCCATGGGTTTATCCAGCGTGAGGTTGTCCGGAATGCCGTTTTCGCCGGAGGAGGGATGTTCGGTTTCTCTATCCGTGTTGCCCTGTTCGGACGGTTGCTCTAAGGCCTGCTCGTCGTCTACCGGCTCGTCCTGCTCTATGGCTGGGTTTTTATCGAGGCGGGGCTTGGGTCGGCGTTTACGCCAACGCTTTGATTGCTTTCGGGGGGTCAATCTCCCATTCCATCCCCTTTTTCCTCATTGTCGCTTCCTTTAGGGGTATCCACCATGTACACATTGTGAGATGAGGTGGCTGTCCAATGCCCTATGGGCATTGGTTCATCGGTATCTCTTGCATTGTCATCCATGCTGTCGATGTCTCCGGAGTCAAAGTTGAGCACGTTGTTTAAATTGTCGACAGTGGCTACCAAGTGGGTGGTGGGTGGGCTTTGAATTTCTTCATCGTCTGTATCCCATCCTCGCTGACCGCAGTTCGGCCAGGGCTCTCCTAATAAAGAGAGAGACTTGAGAGAATTCAGGATATCGCCAAAAGGCGAGTGCTGAAAGATGTCCGCGGCGGTGAACTCCATTATTGGCACCTAATCGGATTCGATCGGCAGGGGCGCGGGGGGTTCGGAGTCCGGAGAGGAGTCCGGATCCTCGGAGTCGTGAGTCACGCGGAGTGTGGGGCCGGCATTCGGCTCGATCGCCTTTGAGATCACAGCCCCCGAGGTGACGTGCAACCGCTCATCCTCGGTTGACACTACTGGCTCCGAATTAAGGGTCAGAGCTGGTGCGTTTGCGGCCTCCGGGATACTGTTCAGTGACAGAGCTAGATCATGTCGCGCGAGACAGTGCGGCGCGCTTGGTTGTGGCTCGAATCCGTCGAAGATCAAATCTCCGCGGATGTCTGCCATGTAGTTTAGGCTTCCAAACCTGACTTGATGGCCAGGGGTGTAGCTTTCGATCTGCTCCAGGTGGCCAAGCGAATTGGCCCGCAGTGCGAAGCCGCCGAAGATGAAGATCTGTCCGGGGAGAAAAGTCTCACCCTGGACCGCATCGTTGTTGATGATCAAAGGAGCCATCGGGCCTAAAGGCGATGACACAGAGGAACTCTCAATGAAAGCACCAATGTCGGTGTCAAAACCGGCGGATCTCGGGTAGGGGGTCCCGAACTATGCGTCAAGGCCGGATGGTAACATGAGATAAGGGACACGATGTTTTTACCCAGGTTCGGGCCCTCTCGATGGAGGTAATACCCTACTCCTTGATTAATATTGATGATATGGGTAGTACAAGAGTAGATCTACCACGAGATCAAGGAGGCTAAACCCTAGAAGCTAGCCTATGGTATGATTGTTGTATATGGAGTTGATGTCCTACGGACTACAACCCTCCGGTTTATATAGACACCGGATAGGGTTAGGGTTACACAGAGTCGGTTACAATGGTAGGAGATCTTGAATATCCGCATCGCCAAGCTTGCCTTCCACGCCAAGGAAAGTCCCATCCGGACACGGGACGAAGTCTTCAATCTTGTATCTTCATAGTCCTGGAGTCCGGCTGAAGGTATAGTCCGGCTACCCGAACACCCCCTAATCCAGGACTCCCTCAGCCGGCCCATTAACTGGCTGCCATGTTTTGGGCCAAATGTCGACCCATATTTGATCCGGTCCATTAATGGCCTGCCACGCTCCGGGCCTAATAGTGGCCCATATGAGATCCGGCCCGTTAAAAGCCTACCACGTTCTGGGCCAAATTACGGCCCAGATCAGGTCCGGCCCTTTAAGAGGCTTTGGGCTCAATTATGGCCCATATCAGATTCGGCCCGTCAACTGGACACTATGCTTTTGGGCCCACTTGCTAAAGGCCCACTTAGTAATTCGGCCTGATATTAGTTTTGGCCTGTTAAGGGTCCGTTTAATATTTCGGCCCTATATTAATTTCGCCCTGTTAAAAGCCCGTCATATAGTTGGGCCTAACTACGGCCCGGTTTGCATCCGGCCTGCTCGCAGCCAATATCTGAATGGGACAAACAAGGACCCAGACAATTTTGGCCTGTTAAAAGCCCGTGATTTGATTCGCACAATCATGGGCCGGGGTTCATTTCGGGCTGCTGCGTAACTAGTAGGAATTAAGTACAAACCTACTCTATACAATAAAGAAATTACGGCATAGTAAATAAGAATAAACCTACACTACACAATAAAGGATTTAAGGTATATTACATCCACTGGGCATCAAAGTTCACCACCAGTGATCATAAAGCGCAACAAAGAAGCAGATTACAAAAACTGGGCACCATTGCAGCGTAACAAAATAATACTGAACCGAGACCACTTTCAAGACAGTTCAAGAAAGGTTAGCCTTGCGGGGGAACTACTGCGCAAGCTGCTGAGCAAGGCTGTGAGACCGGCCTAGCATGTCGGTCATAGCTTCCAGGTGTAGCGGTTTAGCGATGAGGTTCTCATTGGTGTTCTCCGCAATCTTTCTTAGAGATAGGACTTCAAGTCGAAGTTGAGTTACAGAATGCCTTTCTGCTAGAACTTGGGACTGAAGAAGTCGAACTGATTCAGACAACGAATTCCGTGAGCTTGTGTGACTGTTAGTCTCAAGTAACTTGAACACTGCATCAAGACAAGACTTTGGGGTTGTCTCGCTATCTTCAAGATGTTTTGCCTTCTTTGCTGCAATATATGTTGGGTTTGTCTCACAGCCTTCAGCAGACTTGTGCATGCCATCAGGCATATCACCCTAAAACAAAGCAGAGAGATGACAGGTTTTGCACGTGTATAAACAAAGATGATAACTGTTCTTTCAATTCTATCCAATTTCAAATTAGAAAATAAAGAGTATGTTCAAAATATCAATAGCATAATTTGGCATTGTTCATAATGCGGGGAGCTTCACCACACTACTGGATTACCATGTCAACATAACAAGCATAGATGAAGGGCAAAGAAAATCATTGTATCTATTTTGGATAATGTGCATGGCATGTTGTTCATATCATCAACCACATCAGTAAGATAAAACAGGAGATGACAAGGTGCAAACGTGGGCTGCTTCACCACACACTGGATTATAGATCCACAAAAACAAGCATACATATAGGGAGTATTAAGTAATGTGCATGGTATGAATAAGGAATTTGGTTTTACAAGTAAAACTTAGAACTTACGGTTCTTACGAACACGCATTTTGGTAGAAACAGCAAACTAAACAGCAGTAAACGATAGGGAGTATGAGCAAATTAAACAGCAGTTGAGGATAAAGGCTTTAGAAGGACTGACTTACATTAACAGTTAACACCGGCTTTATAATGCCCTTCTCCATGGCAAGGGAAGGATAACTCAAGAATTTCAGCACAGAATCTTCTTCATAAGAATTGCCTGTACTCTACATTTTGTAGAGAGTAATTATAGATATGATAATACTGGAAGGGATAGAGGATAATGAAGATAAGATGCAGATTGATGCTACATAATCAACTACCAATCCCTGGAAGTACAAGCGTTATAGGACAAAATGTACTGACAAGAGCAATGGGCTACACTTCTGCACTGGCATTGTTTGTGTATTCTACTTGTTGGTAAGATTAAATATAGATCTGATCTTTTTAAGTAAATGGTGGGCAAGGGAGATAAGATGCAGAATGCTACAAAATGAACCAATCCCTCTTCCCATAATACAAGAGTGTTTTGAACACTGGTGTACTGTACAAAACATTCTTATATTATGGGACGGAGGGAGTAGCTGTTAATGTAAGTACAGTGATAGACCACATTCAATCCTTACAAGAGGACTGCAGAGCTAAACCTCTTCAAAAGCATTGGGTTGATTCTAAATTTATGTAAGAGTCCATACAGATCTTATAATGTCCACCAAATGGACGATTACGAGGCTAACATGTGCAGTGATGCTACATAATCAAACAACTATGAAAGTAAGTATGGTCATACAGGGCAAGAGGTACTCACAAGAGCAATGCAGTGTGCAGTATAGTTGCGAGATTTTGTGGTCCCTTGAGAATGAATGTTCTTCTGCTAACAGTTTTCGTACAAGTGAGACATTAAGGCCAATGCAGAAATGTAGTTCAAATTGTGATGTGATATCATAGACAGTACATTACGCTGCAGCCGAGACCAATGTGTAACAAGATTATTCCAGTCATCGTCGGATAAATGTAGCACCAGAGACTTTATAGAAATTTCGTTCAGAGGCTTGCCATCGAAGTGCGCTTGCCTCAGGTAGGAACGATACTTCATCAACAAGTGCTTGAAAAGTGCAACCAACCCTTGCTCGTCATCACAATCCAGTTTGTGCCTCGCCTATTTAAAAGAATGAAATCTTGTGTCTTCTGTCAGCAGAAACATATGCAGGAATGACCATGAATAACATTAGTACATTACTTACGCGTAAGTTGCGGAGGAAGACTGGAAATTGTTCGATGTCTGCGGTATAATCTTTCCATGAAGGAAAGATGCGCACAAAGTTCCTGACAACAACATAAGCTTCGTCTTCTAAACTGGGAATAAATGGAATAGCGGTCCTATTTGCTGCAATTGGGGCTCTCTCTGGTTCGAAAAGGGATTTGGCAACTGGATTTGGTGCACTCTTTACTGGAATGGGGGTTTTGCATCGTATAGCTGGTGCTATGTCAACTGGCATAATCATACTGTTTGCTACAGTTGGGGTCTGCTGAGTTGGGGCATCAGAAATGACCAGTGTAGTAGGGCTAGAGTCTGCTAGAGTTGGGGTATTTTCTGGGTCAGGTGATATTGCAACTACACCTAATGGGCTATTTGATTTATCAGGTGCCACTACCTTTTCCAAATACTTTGCATGTGCTCCTCCACGATCAGCAATCGCCCTCTTCCTTTTGAACGTCTGATACACAAGAACAACATTTGAATGGATAAATATGGTATGATGACAGATGGA
This sequence comes from Triticum aestivum, assembly GCF_018294505.1. NCBI lineage: Eukaryota > Viridiplantae > Streptophyta > Magnoliopsida > Poales > Poaceae > Triticum > Triticum aestivum. The sequence continues at coordinate 642,769,280 of NC_057806.1, forward strand.
ATATGTACTGAAAATGGATAGGCAGGGCGTATTCACATACACGATGTGTAAACTAAGCTAATGGCAGTTCAACAAAGTAGAAGCAATGCAAAGCATCAGTTGCAAGATATGTGCGAGCAATGTAACCTTGGAAAGTTAGAGCAAGTACCTTGATGGGTGAATAAGATAGGCAATCTTCCTGTGACTCCTCCACTAGGGAGCTACATTGACTTAGGTCTCCCTCTAGCTCAGAATCACTGTTAGGATCATATTCTGAGCATGAATCTGTAGGTGGAGAGTGTTTGCATTGCATTGCATCCAGACTTGATTTCAGTCCCTTAATGCCAAGTTTGACAGCCATGGCATTGTTCTGCTTTATTCTTTTCATGCGGGCAAGCTCATAATCATTATGATGTTGTTCAGAATCTGAGATTCATGAAAACATAAAAAGTAGTCAGATTATCTATGGAATGCATTGCGGTTTCAACTCGGAGAGTGTCTCCCTATAAACCCCGGCATATGCAAAGTTCACCTCCCCACCAGACCACACACAGAGATACACACCCGAGCGGCGAACATGCATTTTCAAAACTAATTTAGGAACATTTAGCTGACCAATTAAACAACTCTGTTTTAATAATATCAGATTCGTATTTGAACAACTAAGCTTTTTTAGCTTGATGGGTGGAGCAGTGTTATTATGACACGAAGCTTGTATTCTAATCGTATAGTGATCATAAAAGGGGGAAACTCTAAGCATATACTTTTTAGCAAAAGAGGGTTTCCCCTTTGATTTCTATTAAGGAAACCACAACGGAACCAACATGATCAATTAAACCCTAAGCATGATCAATTAAACCGTATTATGGCTGTGCCATGGCAGATTTGAAGCTGCAAACCGGAGAAATGATATTTAGCATCCATTGTTTGCTTTGAACTAAGAACTAAATTCTAAGAGCTGAAAAGAAAGTAGAGTAACCAAATTAAGATCTATTTTCTGGTTGAGATCAAAAGGTTGAGGAGATATGAAGTACCACCTCTCTTGCGGCGCCGTGTAGGCATCGGGGGTGTGATGGCTGTCGGTAGTGTTGAAGCAGATATGCGATGATAGACGGGTGCATCGGGGGATAAGTCTGTTGCGGTGGAAGAGAAGGTCGTGTGAGCGGCCCCGGCAAAGAGGACGACGGCGCCGATGAAGTGAGAGGACGCAATGCAAGGCTATTGGTCCATCGCCGTGGATGAGAAACGTCCATCTCTAGCAGTGGACGACGCGGTCTTGGTAGGCGCTCCGACATGGTGGAGGACAGTGGCGATGGATGTGGTGGAGGACGGCGGCGATGGATGGGGTGGCAGACGGAGGCTGGTGTGGGAATGGGGTGTTCTAGCGCGGACGGTGTATGAATGGGAAAATGGAGGGAGAGGTACGGGGAACCATGTTTTTGGGACGCGCCTGTCTAAAATATGGGAAAGTTACGAACTTATCCCCTGTTTCAAATTTGGACGTCTCGTCGGTTGGGGATAGGACGGTAATCTCGCATCTCCCAAATATTTGCCGGTAACTATTTCGAGCGAGGAGAGGGTGTTTTGCCGCCCACGGTTGGCGCCCATGGTGTATGAACGGGGCTGACAGGTAGGGCGGTTGTGTCACGTCTGATTGAAGTTACACATCTGCCCCTATTTAAAATATTAGCCTACATCTATTTCGGACGAGAAGAGGGTGTTTTGCCGCTCACCCTGTATGAATGGGGAATGGAGGGAGAAACAGAGGTCTTTCGGACGAGCTTGAATCAAATGAGTTTTGCCGCCCATGTTTGACGCCCACCATGTCGGAATGGGCTCAGAGGCGGTCGTGTCACGTCTAATTGAAGTTACTAACCTACCCCTATTTAGAGCAGTGGAAATCGGGCCGATGGATTGTCCGTGTAATGGGTAGACAGTAATTTCCATCTCCCAAACACTTGGCTTCGGGCAGCCGATGTGGGAGTGGACATTTTGCTGTTTCTTTCGAATTTTGGGACAATAAGCATCCACGTTTACCCTGACAACTAAATTCGAATCCATTTTGTATTCCTATATGAATCTTTATAAATCATTCTATGTGTTTATATATATATATATATTCAAAAGGACGACAAAGATATATTCCACTGTCATATATGAATATGGTTTACAAATGTCGATATTCAAATTCAGAAACTAGAATCCAGTTTAAGGTAAATTCGAATATTTGGAACACTTCATGTCCAACTCAAATGTCACACGCAGCATAATGTGTACTCCCATTTAGATATGTACACAAGCGATGTATCAAGATTCAAATACCAAGTCAATCAACCAAGAATGTACAGAACTAACAGACATATAAACACTTATAGAGTATATGGATCAATAATATCAACTAACATACATAAGCCAGGCTGCTGTACTTTTTTTTGGCTACAACAGCATCCTTTTTTTAGCCAGCATCTTGGCCCTTTCCGATGCGTGCCACTTATGGTCCATCTATACTACTATTGCTGAATGCACATTCAGCCCGATTGGCATATTTGTAGGTCTGGCACAGCAATCCAAATGAAATGTCTCCGATTCTTATCAATTAATACAAACTTGTGCTCAAATAAAATTACAAACAAAAAAACAAAAAAACAGTTATTACATGATCTCTAAAACAAATGGTTTGATTGATTAGATGAACAGACAACACAAAGGTTATTCAACTATGGAAAGAACATTTCACCTATGATTTACCAAGTAGGAATTTAATTTCCTTTTTTCCTTCAGGACCTTAACAATCTGGTCAGTCTCAGCTTGCTTCGTTTTGAAATCCACCAAATGTTTAATGGTTGTCTTGAGTACTGCTTGTGATTGTGTTGTTGGCTTCCTCAACATGTCAACTTCATCTCTAAGTGCAGAAGCAGAATCTCTTTCTACCACTAGTTTAGCCTCTAAAGCATCAGCAGTTGGCAATTCATAATGCACGATTGGGCCGGTGCCACTGCTGTGGGATGATGCAACATCCATGGGGACCTCGCTCTTTGATCTTGGGCTAACCTGTTTGCCATTAAAGTTCCGATTGGATTCAGAAAAGTTGAAGTTAGCAAAATATCTCAACTGGAAGTTATAACAGCAAACCAGTTAAACAAACAAGGAATTAAAGAGTTTCAATTGGATGCTGAAAAGTAGTTATTAACATCATTGTAACCCGTTGTTGCAGCAGCAAAGCAGTTAAACAAACAAGTAGATATTTAAGTTAAGGCAAACTGGTAATTCTTAACAGTAAGTATCAAACACACAGATAGGCGTAGTCTACAATATGATTAACAGGCTGTGCCATTATGTAATCAGTAGCAAACTAAATTAAGCCAAGCAACGTAATTGAACAATTTTGCAGTAAGTGGCTAACTAAAATTCCGAGAAGCAGGTAACTGAACTTACGCTAGTTCTTTGTACAGGCACACTGCAACTTCTTTTTCGCTTACAAGGTTGTACGAAGGAGTCCATGGCATAAATTGCTTGGCTACGCAGTCCCAATACTTCTTTCTTCCCACACTGCATGGGTAAGTCGAATGGTTAATCTGGTAAAATGGTGCGTCCTTGATATGTTATATGAGGACGTGTAGTCAGACTAGTTGTAGCCAAACACATCACACTCGCTTTTACTGTATATTTCATGCGATTACTTTTGGCATATCGAGATCTAAGCAATCTACAATAGGATGAAAAGACTGGCATCCTTCACATTATTGGCGAACTCAGTTCATAGAAACAAGCAATTCAACCATTCTGTGGGTAAATCAAAAGCGCCACTGGAATATTTTTCACTATCCAATCATACACGCAAAAAGGGGCGATGCCACCATATGGGCTGGTATGGGCGGCCGCCTCAGGTGGCTGGAAAGTGTGCACATAGTTTGAGTCGTCCAGGTTGGCCCACACTAGTTTTGTTTGTCCCAACGCACGAGCAAGCAATGTAAAAAATGAAGAAAAATGTTTCAATTTGGAAGGGCCAATAACATAAGTGCAAGGCAGGCCCTATAGCAGGCTCGCGGCCCAAACGAGCGCCTCCCATATCGATCAACAGCAGGAAAAATCCCAATTCATTCACTCCAGCCTCTAGTCTTGTTCGCTCCTAACCTAGCCGCCGCTGGACAGACTGACACAGCACTTCCTCGCGCCCTTGTTGGAGGGCGATCGCTGGGCTTCAAGCGAATGGAAGGACAAGAAGATGAAGATCCAACCCTGGGTGTAGCCTGCGTGGGAGGCAGCGGCGGCACCACGGGCATGGCATCGAGCTTGTGCAAGCGGACAGTCGCAGCTTGCAAGAGTAGCATGCGCAATGAGCAGGTACATCACATCCCTGATTATATCTAATTCAACTCTTCAATTTCTGGCCAATATTTAAACCTGACAGTGTTGTAAAACTGCTTGTATGTAGCGAATCTATGATAAAATGAAACCAATTTCTACTTATTTTATAACTCCCCCAATCAATACTGAACTGACCGAATCTGATGTATCTAATCAAGTTTCTGGTGCAAACATACAAGCTCATGTTGTTCTTGAGCCTGAAGTGTCTAATGAACAGACTGCTAATGAAGGATTTGATGCAAACATTTTACATGCTCCTGGTGATGAACATATAGTGTCTAATGAGGGATCTAATGCAAGCATTTTGCAAGCTCATTGAAGGATTTAGTGTCTAATGATGATCTACTATGTTGAGAGAGACAGAGATTTGCAGGCATTGATGACAAGCAAATTATAGTGCATTTTCATAGCTTAAGGAAACATCGAGGCCATCTACCAGAAAGTCCTCGTATCATGACAACATAGCATAAATACTTTTCTAATCTGTTGTTTGAAACTATTGGCATACTTGTGCAGGATAGATATATTGATATGCAGTTTGCGCACTGGTTATACGTGCAATTACACTTCGATATTTTCAGCCAGAGAACGAATAATTCAAGCAGGTACAGACCATGTTTGTAGTCCTTGTACACCATGTTGCATTTTGTGTTTTTTGGTGCTTGCATCATTTAGTGTTTATAATCTGAACTACTTTGGATCATTAGCTGGTTTTCAAAGTGCATGTAGCTTCAAATTTCTCAAGTTATGTTGATTTCCGGAGTGCAAGTGCCTTCATATTTCTTAAGTTAAATGTTCGCCTATGGCAACTTGAATTCGTGGATCAGCCACTGCACACAAATCATACATGAATGCCAGTATGAATTAAATGAAATGCAGGGACTTATGCTAGCTCGTTGTATAGGCTCACTGCAGCTCTGCTTGCGCTTGGGATGTTCCATGTACAAGTCCATGTTACCACTTGCTTGGATGTGCAGGCCTTGTGCTCCTTGCATCCCCCTCTGCATTTTTGACACGGCGAATGGTTGATCAAATAAGAGGAATCGGCCTTGATGTTGTACCGAAGGACAGATACTTACAAGGTTATACGGGTGTGCAGGATGTGTACCAGATCCCGTAGCGCCGTCATGCTTCGCTAAAATATGGATTTGCTTGTTTCAGATGATATCTCCAGAAGAAATAAGAGTTAAGGTCAGAGTTTCATTGGCGTGTAAGCTAAGAGAACAGTGAAAGGATATCCAAACATCGTCGGAACAGTGCACAAGGGAGTGATGTGTGGATACCTAGTTCGTGTTTGGGCATGCTCGCCTAGCTAGAGTGCGGGTCACTTCAGAGCTGTTGAGGGTGATGCGCTGGCGTTGGCTGGCCGCACACGGATGAAGATCTTGAGTGGCAGCGGAGCGCTACGATGCGGTGGACGAGACCGTTGGTGAAGCCCCAACGGCCTCGGGGGGCGGAGGTGCGACGATGTGCTCGGTGAAGTAGCCCCGGTGAGCTGGGAGACGGCGTCGGTGAAGCGCACCTGATGCGGTGGAACTCGGTGTCTGTGAGGCACGTCGGTTGTGGCGGCCAATGTTGTCGGTGGACCACCCGGTGCGGTGGACGAGGGTGTAGATGAGGTAGCTCCGGTGCGGTGGTGAAGCACGACCGTCGTCTTCGTCGTTGTCGTCCGGCACAGAGGTGGGGAATGATAACCCACAAGTATAGGGGATCAATTGTAGCCTCTTTCGATAAGTAAGAGTGTCGAACCCAACGAGGAGCTAAAGGTAGATCAAATATTCCCTCAAGTTTTATCAACCACCGATACAACTCTACGCACGCTTGACGTTCGCTTTACCAGAAACAAGTATGAAACTAGAAGTACTTTGTAGGTGTTGTTGGATAGGTATGCAAGATAATAAAGAGCAAGTAAATATAAAGTAGGGGCTGTTTAGATGAAGACACAACTAAATTAGTTTTAGTAAAGATCTTTTGTCAACAAGAAGGTTATTTGTCCCTAGGCAATCGATAACTAGACCGGTAATCATTATTGCAATTTTATTTGAGGGAGAGGCATAAGCTAACATACTTTCTCTACTTGGATCATATGCACTTATGATTGGAACTCTAGCAAGCATCCGCAACCACTAAAGATTCATTAAGGTAAAACCCAACCATAGCATTAAAGCATCAAGTCCCCTTTATCCCATACGCAAACAACCTACTTACTCGGGTCTGTGCTTCAGTCACTCATGCCACCCACCATAAGCAAATCATAAACATATTGCAAACCCTACAGCGGGAATCCCTCACGCTTGCGCGACACAGAGAGCACCATAGGACAGCACCAATAATAAAACATACAACTCAAACCAATCACGATCATCAAATAGCCATTAGGACAAAACAGATCTACTCAAACATCATAGGATAGCCATACATCATTGGGAAATAATATATAGCGTTGAGAACCATGTTTAAGTAGAGATTACAGCGGGTAAGAGAGGGGTTACACCGCTGCATAGAGGGGGGAAGAGTTGGTGATGATGGCGGTGAAGTTGTTGGTGAAGATTGCGGTGATGATGATGGCCCCCGGTGGCACTCCGGCGCCGCCGGAAGCGAGGGGGAGAGAGCCCCCCTCCTTCTTCTTCTTCCTTGACCTCCTCCCTAGATGGGAGAAGGGTTTCCCCTCTGGTCCATGGCCTCCATGGCGTGGGAGGGGCGAGAGCCCCTCCGAGATTGGATCTATCTCTCTGTCTCTCTCTGTTTCTGCGTTCTGTTCTGGCTCTGTTTCACCGTTTCGTGTATATATGGAGATCCGTAACTCCGATTGGCCTGAAACCTTCGCCGTGATTTCTTTCCAAAAATTAGCTTTCTTGCGGCAAAAGAAGAGTGACAACTGCCTTATGGGTGGCTCATGAGGGTAGGGGGCGTGCCCAGGGGGGTCAGGCGCGCCCCCCTACCTCGTGACCACCTCGGGCACCGTCTTGCGTGGATTTTTCTTCCGGAATTTTCCAAATATTCCAAAAATAAGCTCCGTCCATTTTTATCCCGTTTGGATTCCGTTTGGTATGGATATTCTGCGAAACATAAAACATGCAAGAAACAGGAACTGGCACTGGGCACTGGATCAATATGTTAGTCCCAAAAATAATATAAAAATTTGCCAAAAAGTATATGAAAGTTGAATAATATTGGCATGGAACAATCAAAAATTATAGATACGACGGAGACGTATCAGCATCCCCAAGCTTAATTCTTGCTCGTCCTCGAGTAGGTAAATGATAAAAAAGATAATTTTTGATGTGGAATGCTACCTAGCATAATCTTGATCATATGTCTAATCATGGCATGAATATTAAGACACGAGTGATTCAAAGCAATAGTATATCCTTTGACATAAAAATAATAATACTTCAAGCATACCAACCAAGCAATTATGTCTTATTGAAATAACATAGCCAAAGAAAGCTCATCCCTACAAAATCATATAGTCTGGCTATGCTCCATCTTCACCACACAAAATATTCACATCATGCACAACCCCGATGACAAGCCAAGCAATTGTTTCATACTTTTGACGTTCTCAAACCTTTTCAACTTTCACGCAATACGTGAGCGTGAGCCATGGACATAGCACTATAGGTGGAATAGAATATGATGGTGGAGAAGACAAAAAGGAGAAGATAGTCTCACATCAACTAGGCGTATCAACGGGCTATGGAGATGCCCATCAATAGATATCAATGTGAGTGAGTAGGGATTGCCATGCAACGGATGCACTAGAGCTATAAGTATATGAAAGCTCAAATCGAAACTAAGTGGGTGTGCATCCAACTTGCTTGCTCATGAAGACCTAGGGCATTTGAGGAAGCCCATCATTGGAATATACAAGCCAAGTTCTATAATGAAAATTCCCACTAGTATATGAAAGTGATAACTCAAGAGACTCTCTATATGAAGAACATGGTGCTACTTTGAAGCCAAGTGTGGAAAAAGGATAGTAGCATTGTCCCTTTTATTTTTTTATTTTTATTTATTTGGCCTTTCTTTTTTTTATTTGGCCTTTCTTTTTTGGGGGTGGGGGGACAATGCTCTATTAATGATGATCATCATACTTCTATTTACTTACAACTCAATATTACAACTCGATACTAGAACAAAGATATGACTATATGAATGCCTCCGGCAGTGTACCGGGATGTGCAATGATCTAGCGTAGAAATGACATCAAAAAACGGACAAGCCATGAAAACATCATGCTAGCTATCTTACGGTCACGCAAAGCAATATGACAATGATGCTCAAGTCATGTATATGATGATGATGGAAGTTGCATGGCAATATATCTCGGAATGGCTATGGAAATGCCATAATAGGTAGGTATGGTGGCTGTTTTGAGGAAGGTATATGGTGGGTTTATGGTACCGGCGAAAGTTGCACGGTACTAGAGCGGCTAGCAATGATGGAAGGATGAGAGTGCGTATAATCCATGGACTCAACATTAGTCATAAAGAACTCACATACTTATTGAAAAAATCTATTAGTCATCAAAACAAAGTACTAGGCGCATGCTCCTAGGGGGATAGATTGGTAGGAAAAGACCATCGCTCATCCCCGACCGCCACTCATAAGGAAGACAATCAATAAACACCTCATGCTCTGACTTTGTTACATAACGGTTCACCATACGTGCATGCTATGGGACTTGCAAACCTCAACACAAGTATTTCTCAATTTCACAATTACTCGACTAGCATGACTCTAATATCACCACCTTTATATCGCAAAACTATTGCAAGGAATCACACATATCATATTCAGTGATCTACAAGTTTATGTAGGATTTTATGACTAACCATGTGAATGACCAGTTCCTGTCATCTCTCTAAATAGATATAAGTGAAGCACGAGAGTTTAATTCTTTCTACAAAAGATATGCCCGTGCCCTAACAAATATAAGTGAAGCAAAAGAGCATTCTACAAATGGCGGTTGTCTAAGTGAAGAAAAACAGACAATCCAAACTTCAAATGATATAAGTGAAGCACATGAAGCATTCTATAAAGCCATACTCAAAAGATATAAGTGAAGTGCAATGAGCATTCTATAAATCAACCAAGGACTATCTCATACCAGCATGGTGCATAAAAATAAAAATAAAAACCTAAATGCAAAAGACGCTCCAAGATTGCACATATCGCATGAACAAAACGAATCCGAAAACATACCGATATTTGTTGAAGAAAGAGGGGATGCCTCCCCAGCATCCCCAAGCTTAGACGCTTGAGTCTCCTTGAATATTTACTTGAGGTGCCTCGGGCATCCCCAAGCTTGAGCTCTTGCCTCTCTTCCTTCTTCTCACATCGAAACCTTCTCAATCATCGAACACTTCATCCACACAAAACTTCAATAGAAAACTCGGTAAGATCCATTAGTATAATAAAGCAAATCACTAATCTAAGTACTGTTGCAAACCAATTAATATTTTGTTTTTGCATTGTGTCTACTGTAATATAACTTTTTCATGGCTTAATCCACTGATATAAATTGATAGGTTCATCAAAACAAGCAAACTATGCATCAAAAACAGAATCTGTCAAAAACAGAACAGTCTGTAATAATCTGACCATTCACCATACTTTTGATACTTGAAAAATTCTACAAAAATTATGAAAAAACAATTTGTATAGGAAGACAGTGCAAAAAGAATCAGAACCATTTGACGTTCCAGCTAAAAATGTAAAATCGCTCACTACAGCCAAAGTTTCTGCCCTGCGCCGTACAAACCATCAAGCAAATGTAAACATCCTAAAGGCAAACCTTGGCACATTATTTTTATAATACAATGGAATTGTACAAGGGGATAATTATTTTTGTTGAAAGGTTTCTGTAATTAAGATTCACAAAGTTCACATGGGCATGAACAAAGTTCAAGGACGTCCCCCATTTTCACAATGCTCGTCTCTCTCACTCTCACTTTTCTTTTAGAAAAAGTTTTGGGTTCCCCTCTTTATTTTTGTTGTTTTTAAACTATATGAAAGCACTCAACAGAAATAAATGACTCTCTAAAACTTTCGGGTTGTCTCCCTGGCAGCGCTTTCTTTAAAGCCATTAAGCTAGGCATATAGTGATCAAGTAGTGAATCCACCCGGATCCCAAGGTATATCAAAGACAATTTTAATTAACAATGATTTTTAATTTAGTGGTGAGCACAAGGTAACATATATAATGTAATGACGAAGTCTAACTCTCTTCCTATGCATCGGCATGTCATAAAAGAACAATTCATGCACACAAAGTAAAGGCCAATGCATAGTATAAACAGTTTCTTGCAATTTTATCATATTGGAAACATAGAGAGGTGGAGATATAGTTCCTCTCTCATAATAATTGCAAGTAGGAGCAGCAAGCACATGCATATTATATTCATCAAAATCATCATGTGCAACCGTAAAAGGCAACCCATCAATGTAATCCTTAATAAGTGCAAACTTCTCCAATATAGTGTAGTTTGGAGAATTCAAAAAGATAATAGGACTATCATGCGTGGGTGAAATAGCAACAATTTCATGTTTAGCATAAGGAACTATAGCAAGTTCATCTCCATAAGCATAATTCATATTGGCATCTTGGCCACAAGCATAGCAAGCATCATCAAAAAGGGATATTTCAAGAGAATCAATGGGATCATAACAATCATCATAGCAATCATCCTCCGGTAAGCATGAAGGGAAATTAAACAATGTATGAGTTGAAGAGTTACTCTCATTAGAAGGTGGGCACGGGTAGCTAATCCACTCTTCCTCCTTTTGTTCTTCGCTCTCCTCCTCATCTTTTTCATCCAATGAGCTCACAGTTTCATCAACTTCTTCTTCCATAGATTCCTGCAAAATATTAGTCTCTTCTTGGACAGCGGAGACTTTCTTAATAAGCGCATTAATTTCGTAATTGTATTCATAGTTCTCATAAAAATATTTCAGGATAGCAAAATTTTCAGGTCTATAAACAACATCATCAAAATCTTCAAAGTCTTTAAACATAGATTCAATTTCATAAGCACCCTTAAAAGCAACAAATTCTTCTATTTGTTCCACATCATAGTAATCATATATACCATTAGCATAAGAAGCTAAGGTTTCATTATCATTAAATTTGCATAAAAAGGGAAGGTGTGGAGCCTTCACCTTAGAGCAACAAGTATAATCATATCTCAAGCATAGTTCCCTAGCATACCAGTTCAATATCTGAATTTGATCCCATAATAGTTTCCCTTTTTGTGTCAAGCGGTAATCCCTAAAGTATTCACGTTGATCCAACATTACTCCCATTACATAATTAAATGGGGTTTTCTTAGGATTATTAAAGTAGTACATAATATCTTTCACATAACCAGCATCGAGGGTTTTAGGAGGTTCCCCATCTCCATGAGCAGAAAGTACACCTAATTTTTTGGTATTTCATGTTCCATATCCATAACTAAAGATAAAGAACAACTAAGAACAGCAAATAAAAATTACTTAGTGATAAAGCAAACAAGCACACACGAGAATATTCACCCCACGCTATTGCTCCCCGGCAACGGCGCCAGAAAAAGGTCTTGATAACCCACAAGTATAGGGGATCAATTGTAGCCTCTTTCGATAAGTAAGAGTGTCGAACCCAACGAGGAGCTAAAGGTAGAACACATATTCCCACAAGTTCTATCGACCACCGATACAACTCTACGCACGCTTGACGTTCGCTTTACCGGAAACAAGTATGAAACTAGAAGTACTTTGTAGGTGTTGTTGGATAGGTATGCAAGATAATAAAGAGCAAGTAAATATAAAGTAGGGGCTGTTTAGATGAAGACACAACTAAATTAGTTTTAGTAAAGAGCTTTTGTCAACAAGAAGGTTATTTGTCCCTAGGCAATCGATAACTAGACCGGTAATCATTATTGCAATTTTATTTGAGGGAGAGGCATAAGCTAACATACTTTCTCTACTTGGATCATATGCACTTATGATTGGAACTCTAGCAAGCATCCGCAACTACTAAAGATTCATTAAGGTAAAACCAAACCATAGCATTAAAGCATCAAGTCCCCTTTATCCCATACGCAAACAACCTACTTACTCGGGTATGTGCTTCTGTCACTCACGCCACCCACCATAAGCAAATCATAAACATATTGCAAACCCTACAGCAGGAATCCCTCATGCTTGCGCGACACGGAGAGCACCATAGGATAGCACCAATAATAAAACATACAACTCAAACCAATCACGATCATCAAATAGCCATTAGGACAAAACAGATCTACTCAAACATCATAGGATAGCCATACATCATTGGGAAATAATATATAGTGTTGAGCACCATGTTTAAGTAGAGATTACAGCGGGTAAGAGAGGGGTTACACCGCTGCATAGAGGGGGAAGAGTTGGTGATGATGGCGGTGAAGTTGTTGGTGAAGATTGCGGTGATGATGATGGCCCCCGGTGGCACTCCGGCGCCACCGGAAGCGAGGGGGAGAGAGCCTCCCTCCTTCTTCTTCTTCCTTGACCTCCTCCCTAGATGGGAGAAGGGTTTCCCCTCTGGTCCATGGCCTCCATGGCGTGGGAGGGGCGAGAGCCCCTCCGAGATTGGATCTATCTCTCTGTCTCTCTCTGTTTCTGCGTTCTGTTCTGGCTCTGTTTCACCGTTTCGTGTATATATGGAGATCCGTAACTCCGATTGGCCTGAAACCTTCGCCGTGATTTTTTTTCGAAAATTAGCTTTCTTGCGGCAAAAGAAGAGCTTCAACCGCCTTAGGGGCGGCTCACGAGGGTAGGGGGCGCGCTCAGGGGGGTCAGGCGCGCCCCCTACCTCATGACCACCTCGGGCACCGTCTCGCGTGGATTTTTCTTCCGGAATTTTCCAAATATTCCAAAAATAAGCTCCGTCCGTTTTTACCCCGTTTGGATTCTGTTTGGTATGGATATTCTGTGAAACATAAAACATGCAACATACAGGAACTGGCACTGGGCACTGGATCAATATGTTAGTCCCAAAAATAATATAAAAAGTTGCCAAAAAGTATATGAAAGTTGAATAATATTGGCATGGAACAATAAAAAATTATAGATACGACGGAGACGTATCAGGGAACGGTGGGGAAAGAGACGAGACGAGGGGCGATTCGAGGGTTGGCGGCGAATTAGGGATTTGAGCAATCTGGGCGCGGAAGGGGACGATGGAGAAGAGAGATTTTGCAGGGCTGGAATTGGGGCCGCCAGATATTTCAATCCGAAACATGGAAGCGCGAACTTATATTGTCGTCGTCCTTTTTTGGGGGGGAGGGGGGTGGGTGGCTGGGTGCTACGCTTCCGTCCGACACACGCGACCACCCCGACAGGACTATGCTTCGGTGCCTTAAGGCACCTGCCTTTGTGTCCATGACATATGGGCCGAACAGGTGGCTGGCCCACATGTCAGTGACCCAAAGGCAGTGGCCTTTAAGGCACCGAAGCAGCGTCCACCCCGACATGACCCTGGTTTGCCTGGTGCGCCTACATTTGAGAATGCAAACGAATCTTCTTTCATTTGCAAACGAATCTGTATGTATTACCATGCCCGTGTTTTCCTTGCAATAATTAGTCATTCGAAACAAGATACTCCATCCGTTCACTTTTGTAAGTCGTTTTAGACAACTTAAAATGAACTGTTTTGCACATTGTCTGAAATGTCTTCAAGGTCTTATAAAAGTGAACAGAGGGAGTACTATAAATTAATTAATGAGGAGTTATTTGAAAAAAAATCGAAATGGTACCCACGCTAACGTGGATTAGAGTGTGTGTCACATAATTAGTTATTTGAATTAGAGTGTGTGTCACGTAGTTAGTTATTTGAATTAGAGTGTGTGTCACGTAGCGATCTCCAATTCTAACGTGGATTTCGCATTTCACTGTATCCACACTACTTTTTTAATACAAATTCATATGTATATGATGAACACCATGGTAGTGAGAAAACTTTTGGATGGATTCAAACATATGACCTACAAAATAGCACAACAAACTGAGTCAATGTCAACTTTTCAAAACTTAGTATGGCACGAATTCGAAATACTTACCTGTATGCCTGGTCCTCGGTTCAAACCTTACAATGTACACCGAATTAAAACATCGATATTAAGTCTCGTACTATGTACATTCAAATGTTGTTTTTAGCCCCCCCCCCCCCCGCACAAACGCTACATACTTTCCTGTATCGGTCAATCTTCCTCTCCTAATCACCTTAGGAAGCTATCGGTTTCCAACACACGCTCATTCTTTCTCTCCATGTTTCAATCTTTAAGTCTCTCAACTACACAACCCCCTTTTCCACTCTGTTACCAAATGTATTTACCTCACACACCCGCTATTGCACCCCATGCCGAGCTCTCTCTCTCCCCCCTCTCCCTCTCACCCTCTCGCGCTAAATACATGCATTGCCTATCTAGCCCCCAACCTCTCGTGCATGCGCACGCACGCACGCACGTTGTATATCTAGGTTACTCCCTCGAGACTGTCTCACTCTTTCTTCCGCACGGCGGGCCACACTCGCTCAATCTCGCTCTCTTTATCTGAGTCTCGTTTAACCTCATTTTCTTTCACACACAAATGATATATCTCCCTGTTCGGGCCTCAATCGACACACTCTATACTCTCTCACGCAGATTTTCTATCTAGGTCAGTTCATCCAAGCCGCCACCACTCTTTCGACCTCATGGTGGGCCACGCTCACTCAATCTCTCTCTCTCTCTCTCCGTATGTTTCGATTGACCTTGGTCTTTCTCAGCCAAAAAACAATATATCAGCATGTTTGAGCCCAATTCAACCTATTCACATTGTATACTCTCTCACGCACATCGTCTATCTAGGTCACTCTCTCCAACCCGTCTCACTCTTTCGATCGCACAGCGATCCTATGTGATCGGTTGACCTTGTTTCCTCCCACGCACAAAATATATCTACACGTCTGTGACTGGATCATCTCTCAAGCTCTATCTTACAGCCCTCACCCTTGCCAAAAAGCTCAATCGGACAATATCTCTCCAGAGCATATATATTTGTTCAATGAATGTTGGACCACACTCACTTTGTCTCTCTATCTATATGTCTCTCGATTGACCTCGCTTTCTCACACTGTATCTTCCACGCGTTGAAGCTACTACCTCTCCATCCCTCGCAAAGCCAGAGCTATTTACATTGCGAGGGGCACTCCAACCTTGGATTAATTTGTGTAGGCATTTATTCCGGTCGGTTTAGATTATATTTTCATAGCATTCGGCCCACAACTACTCTAATCACCGTAGCGGGTAATTAAGCTACGGGGAGCACCTAATATGAGCACCGGGGAGCCGTTGGATCGAAGATGCAACGGCATACACGAGGCGTGAATGTTTTATTTGCAAAAAAACCTTTGGAGAGTTTGCAAATTGCGCATAATTACAAAGACTACTCCCAAGCCATTGGATCTCACTTCCAACGGTGTAAAAACTCGTATCACCATAGTATCTATGCTGCGGGGTGGATGTGATATTCTATGCCGCTGTCATTTTTGTTCGTAAACTTCCAAAAAATGTGTAACTCGTGTCGTTACTTGTCTAACCGCGCAAAGTGTTTGTTCAAAAAAACCATCCTACACTGAAATATCGGAACAACACACGGGGGTCCCACTTGTCATTAATCAAATTTGGACCTAAAACTAACAAATCTGAAAGATGAGATTCGAATTGGCAACCTGGACTACAAAGCGTAAGTCGATAGCCTGAAAAAATGAACGGTTGTTGGCTTTGTCCCATAACTTGATTTTATACAGTACTTGCGTTGAGTAGAGTAGAGGGAGTGCCTCGTCAACACGTGCATGACCGTTATCTCACTTACTGGTGGGTCCCAGGTCTGCAATCTCAATCTCTCTTCTCTCCATCGTCTAACCTTTGCACGGGCACACACGAAGAGCGGCGCTAGCTTGTCGTGGTGCTATTACAACTAAAAAAACTTGGAAAATAGAAGAATCGCCTAGAACAAGAGACGTTGTGGCTGGTCGAGACGGAGCTAACCACATCTATCCTCCGTGCCACGTTTGCATGATGAAGCTGTGTGGCTAGTGGGGTGTTTTCAACCGACTGGCTGGGTCCCGAGGTCGAACCATAGGTACTACGTCTGATACAGTATATTTTTACACGCACATTTTTCCTCCGTGCCGAGACGTGGCACACCCTACCGCGCGGTTTCGGGGTCCTCCCGGGTGGTGCACGCATATATTCTTCCTGACGTGGGACGCCCTACCGCGCGTTTTCTGGGTCCTCCTCGGTCGTAGCGCCGAAGCAAGTAAATGAGTCGTCAAATCACGAAAGACCACCTTTCCCGCCGAGTACATCAGTGAAGCACGGTGGCTAGCTAGTTGGGCTAGTTCGACCGATTAGCTAGGCCGCCGCCACATTTGTTTTTTCACCCCTTTTTTTATCTACTTGCCGGCAGGTAAATTTAAATATCCACCGCGGCGTTGCTCTGGTGTTTGGGTGCGGCAGGATTTTTAATTTTTTGATTGACGGGAGCAGGCGCGACAGGATTTTTAATTTTTTGATTGACGGGAGCAGGTGCGGCAGCAATTAGTCACGATGACTCCGCCTGTACCCACTGCTCCCTCATGTGAGAAGTCGTCGACCGGTGTTTTACCGTGGTGAAAACCAAAAGATTCCCTGCTCCCTCCACCTTCCCGTAGATTGCATTGCCTTTCAGTCGTTTCGCCCCCTTTGCTTCCTCTCCCCATTGCTTCTACCTGGTGCCATGGCGGCGCAGCAGATCACGGAGTCCGAGGTGAGGCTCCTGACATAGGAGCTCCTTGCCAAGGATGCGGAGCTCAGGGCCAAGGACGTGGAGCTCCGTGAGCTCAAGGAGGGGAGGAGTGCCATGCTCCTCCGTTATGTGCAGGAGTTCACGGAGCTTCAAAAGCAGCAGGCGTCCACCACAAAGATGCTCGAGGCGTCGGTGGTGTTGCTACAGAAAGTGGGAGATATGATAGGCCATCAGGGGAGCCGGCTAGAGCGCGAGCGTGCCGATCGTGATGAGGTCCAGGATCACCTCAGCCACTTGGTGAACCAAGTTGCCACGCACGTGTTGCGGCTGCGCGATGCCTACCGCCGTGCTAGCATGACGATACCGACCGTCGGGCTAAACCTGTTCGACCACCCGGTCGACTTCAATGAGCTGCGGCTTCCTGACCTGGTCTCCTTCTTCACCTATATCTCCGAGGAGCTAAGCCGTCTCCGCATGATGGTGGGGGATGAGCTGGACAAGGAGGGGTTGCGGGCTGTCGTCGCCGTTGCCGGGCGAATCCTTTTAGGGCTTCGTCACCGGAATCCATTCGTGCCATTGGACATCGTCTTTGATGAGCTAGCTCCCGTCGACCGGGAGCGGGCTCTGCGGGCGGTTGCACCCTGCATCACCAACATCGTGCGCCTCGAGAAGCAGAGAGACTTCGGTGGTGTTTAGGCGCCCTCTGCATGGGCATGTCCATGTCTCGGCGCAACATGACCGTTGGATCAAACTCAGACGGTGCAGATCAGTCACTGTAGCACAAAGCGTGTGGGTGTGTTTGGTTGCATTCTCATCTCAATATAGTTGTTTCCTCTTCGTGTATTTTTGTCAACCTACTAGTGTGGACTCATGCACCCTTCATGCACTCTGCCAAACACCCAAAAGTGGGTCGAGAAGGGAACTTTTGCTCCCATCCCGTGCACCCTTCATACACCCTGCCTAACACTATTCGTGCTTCATATGGTTCATGTTTCATGGAGTACTGTAGCACCGTACTCTCCGTGCGCTATGGACCTAGTTCTGTTAACATTGATCTCACCGTCCATTCTCGATCGGACAGTCGAAAAAGCGGTACTATGTTACATATAGGAGTAGTTGACATGCGCACAACATCATTTGTTATCGTCATATCTTACTACACTAGCAACAAGATTGTGTAGTACTGACGTATGAACCACTGCACATGCCTAGTAGTAGGAGCACTGTGTATGTTCAAGTGGCTGCCGTGTTTCACACTCCTCCGTCGTAAGAGTGGAAACGCTTGCTGTAATCATTTTTTTCTTCTGAAAAACAGTGGACACGCTCTACCATGCGGATCCTCCTCCAGCCATGCACTAAATTACTCACTTTCACCGACGTGTGGGACAGCCAGCATCGGGGTCCACCAGCAATGCACTAAATTACTCCGTAGTAGAGTGACGGTAGACTACCCCGATCGAAGCGCCGCAGTAATGCCCAATGAGCCGTCAAATCACAAAACCCCCTCCTTTCCAGCAGTAAGTTGGACGGATGAAGCAACCATCATTTCACTCTTCTCTCTCAGCTTCCTCTCTACCCAACCCTCACTTCTGCCTCATCTTGTTCCTCATTTCTTCAAGAAAACCCCGACCTACTTCTGCCATTGTTCTTCTCTCCCAAAGAAGGAAAGGTGAGCGCATCAATGGTGTTGATTCTGGCCAAGGCCCGGTCTTGCAACCCCGAGACTGATCCTATAACTCCCTCTCTTTTCTTCTTTTGGGTTTGTGATTATGGTTTCTTTTCTTTTATTTCTATTTGACAGTTTCTTGATGGACGCTGGAGCACCGGCCGAAGTGATGTCTATGGCTCCGGCCAAAACCGTCGAGGCTCATGGTACGAAGAAGCGCAAGCACCCCGCCGAGACTACCGCAGACAAGCTCAAAGCCATCGCCCTGTCCAAGCCCCCCTCTCCGGGATCCCTCATTAAGCAAGTCCAGGTAATATCTCTTCTTGACGATCTTTTTCTCGATCTTGATCGTGTTTTTTCATCTAACACGCAGTACTAGTACTAGTAGTACAACTTTCTGGGTGATCTTGCATGTGATTTTTGTGTGCCAAATGACGGTTCTAAATTCCTCTTTTGACCAAAACATGCGAGAGGTTGACACTGATTTCTTATAGATTACTTTCAACTACTCCCTCTGTCCCAAATTTCTTGTCTTAGATTTGTCTAGATACGGATGTATCTAATACTAAAATGTGACTTGATACATCCGTATCTAGACAAATCTAAGACAAGAATTTTGGGACGGAGGGAGTACTTTATGAACATCAATGCTACCTTTTAAGAGGGTATATTTGCCTCAGTAACTTGTGTTATGGATATTGCATGTAATCCCTCTGCTCTCATGCCTTTGAAGACATGTTCTAGTGTCTTTGTTCACTCATTTCTGTGCGTATATGTAGTCATATATGGAGTATAATATCGAAAATCATCTTATATTTCTGAACGGAGGTAGTAATAAAATATGGTTTCTGTTTGAATTAGAACCAGGTCCGCGGTGGAGATGAAGTTCTCAAAGTCATGCCGTGTGAACTAGAAGACCTGATGATGAGTTCTACTGCTGAACTATCCAGCTGTTGTGTCCTTGTCGCCACGTGTCCTGAACTAGTGTTTTCCTGTAGCATTGTTGTCAGGCGTGTTCTCGAGGCTGTACTTGACCACAACAATTTCCTGGCTGTGCCTTCGATTACGAAGGGTGTGGTTCTTGTAAAGCTTCCCAACAAATCTGATGCGGCATGTCTTCATCATCATGTTTATGAGTGGAAAGACCACTCTGTTAGGTTCTCCAAGGTTGACAAGATGGTGATGGTGCATGTAGACATCTCACATGAAGTCCATGGCCTAGTTAGTTATGTGGAGTTCATCCCGTAGGTCGGTGGCAAAAAATAGTCTGCAGAGTTTAGTTAGTGCAACTTTGCTTGTCTGTAGTAAGTACTATTGTTCAGTACTTGATTTGTGTTTGTGAACCCTGTATTGTTTATTAGTACTGCCGCTTTTGGTGTGTGGTCAGTCCTGAGAACGGTCTATGTTAATGTTTGTCCGCTCAATTCAGTCTGTATATTTTGAAGTTCCATATCATATTTTTTGTGAGGACGGTCTATCAATTATGGTTACACTCCAATATCTGTATGCATTGCAGGGTTTATCGCACCCACCAGGATTTCCAGCCCCATGGATGTTCGGTCCATACGATTTGTCACGACCTTTGGACTGTCCTGCTTGTGGGAGTAGGCGGGGCCCCTGCATGCCATGCGTAGTTGGACGATCAATCTTCTGTTTAGTATTTCAACATAGTGATTTCCTGGTAAGGATTCACTCGTGTCACATCAAGTAAATCTTATTGATTTACTATCTAAATCTTATTGATTTAATGTCATGTTTTCTTTCTTTTCCTGCAATTTTACGATGCAGATTTTGCAATGTGACATTCATCACAGAATAAACCGTTTGGTTTGCTCTACGATGGCTATTTTTGCAGGTTTCACTTCTTATGTCGTGTCAGTAACGAAGGCACTGTCCATCACTTATATTACTGGAAAAAATTGGATCAGTCTGTTGCCTGAGTACAAGCTGAATCCCTATGATGAACTGCAGTTTGGTTTAACAAAAACGCCACAATTAGTCCTTCTCGCGTCTAAAAGAAATGAAGAAAAAAAACTGGATCACGGTCACAGATCCTAGTCAAGTTAGAAAGCTGATCATAGCAGACCAGACACGATCGCCGCTGTCTCGCACAGATCGAGCACCGACAGTTGCTCTAGCACTGACAGCGGCAGCAGCTCAGTCTGATCCAGCTGAGGATTGGGCACCGACCGCGTCAGCGGATCAGTCTGATCTACCGGAGGATCGGGCATCGACACCGGCACCTGCTCCGACACCGGCACCAGCTCTACAAGGAGCACCATCTCCGGCAGCAGCAGCGGCTTCGGCACCTGCACCAACACTTGCACTTGCATCTGCTCCGGCCCGTGCAGTTGCACCGGCAACAGACTGGGCTGCAGTTCGCACTTCATATACCAAAGTCCTTACAAAAACCGACATGTCCACCTTCTTGGTAAGCATTGGCCGCCCAAGTGCTTCATTCTTTTTTCTTTCCATGTTGTTTCACATGATTCACTGTGTTGATCTAACTGTTTGGGTATGTCTTCTTGTTTGCAAACAGAGAATTCCTAGAGCAACGAGGGAGTCGTTCAACAATCCGGGCGACCGCGGCCAAGTTTCTCTTACCATGCGCAGCCTTGGTGTGAATGAACCTGCTCAATATATCGTAAGTACAAAGGATGGTCGCATGATGATTGATGCTAAAGGATGGTCAAGGTTCAAATCTAAATCATATCTTGCGGTAGGGGATGATGTCAAAATCGAACTTTCTCGGCAAGGAGAGCTGGTCCAAATCAACTTTGAAATTCTTCAGTAGCAGCACACAACTGCCTAACTGATCTATCCTCCGAGAGATTTTGATGTAATAATCTGGCATGGTGAAACAAGTGTCCTGTGTGTATAAGTAGTACGATAGTATTATTTATCACATGGTATATCGTTGATAGAATTGCAACTCTGATTGCTGGTTAGGAACTGTCGTTCGATTTCATTCCAACAGCTGCCGTGCTTTATTCAATTTTGTGTATTCGCCTTGCGATAGCATCTAAAACCAACGCCGTACCGATCGCTTGCAATATGAAAAGCGCTGAGGTAGAACACATGGGCCCCCAAACATGCAGGGTCGGCCTACGGCCCAAAGTCCAGAACCTGGTTTCGAGAAGCACTAGCTCAATGCAAAAGTGGCGTCCTCCTCCTGCTGTGGGTTGGGCGAAGATGAATGTTGATGCTGCGTTATCTCGCAATGGTGAAAGGGAAGCCCTGGCAGTTGTGAGCCGGGATCATACAGGCTTCTTCCTTGGAGCATCGGCACTGGTGTGCGAAAGTGTTGCTGATCCAGAGATCCTAGAGGCAATGGCATGTTGCGAGGGGCTATCTCTGGCTCTTGACTTAAACCTGCAACAAGTTCAGATTAGCACCGATTGTTCAGCAACAGTCAAGCATATCGGAGAGGCATACTTGGGGCCCAGCAAAGTTATTATGGACGAGATCAGGATGAAGAAGAATATGTTCCAAACCATGGAGATCATACATGAAAAATGCGAGTGTAATGTTGAAGCGCATGTGCTCGCAAAAGCTGCTACTTCTTTGCCCTGTGGACACCATCTTTGGCTCACAGGAACCCCCAAAATTATTTGTATACCTATGACTGTTAATCTTCAATAAAGCAGCTTTTATCCCTCAAAAAAATCTGAGTATTATATTCTCAGCTGAACCCCCATAATGCCCGTGCGTTGCAGAGGGAGTATATTTCTCGGCAAGGTGATACTGTGATATAAAAGATTTGTATATTTCTTTACAGAGGGAGTATCTCTCTGTCAAAAAATATATTTATGTGTAACTAGTTACTCCTGTCTTTCTACTTCCTTTCGCTGATATGTGGGGCAACCGACAACGGGGTCCACATGCCATATGCACAAATTAGAGTGCACAACTTCACGGTAGACACACCCCGGTCGTAGCGCCGCAGTAATGCCCAATGAGCCATCAAATCACAACCCCCCTTTCCAGCTTTAGCAGTAAGCTGGACGGACGAAGCGGCAATATTTCACTGGGCCTGAATCCCCTTCTCCCTCGTCTGCTTGTTCAGAGAAAACCCCCTCTCGGCGATTGCATAGGGTTTTCTCATGGAGAACCAGGTACGAATTCTTCATCCATCCCCGATAAACCCAAGTCCCTCAGTCGCAGGTAATCCTAGGATGGCAGTCGCCGCCGTTGATGCATTTTTCTTCCTACTGAATCTAGTGTGTTTCATTTGTAGTGCCCAAAGTGCGAGTACCCTACAGGTTTCTGCGCCCTCGGCGAGACGCCACACTTGTTCCTTCTCATCCTAACATAGCATTTTGAAACGCGCACAGTATGTTCCTAGAATCCTCTTTTCTATCCGGGAGGGTGGGGTTTTTTTGACCATGCTGTGTTCTCATATTATTTTTCCTGCAGTGTATTATTTGCTCTGCCAGAACACATGTACTCAAGATGCTCGGCCTTGCCATAACTGAATACACTAGTTTAATGGTCACAGTGAAGACAAGCCATGGATATAAGTTCCGAGTTGGGTTCATGAACCAAGAAGATCACTGCTTTTTTTATGGCCGAACTTGGATAAACTTTCTCAAGTGTTACGGACTGAAAGTTGGCGCATGAATGTTGATGGAAATAGCAGAACCTGGTCTCATCTTCACTGCGATCTTCCACCCCGACATCGTTCCAATTGTTCATCCATGTTAGTTTTGTATCTGGTTCTTGCTTGTTGCCTCGATTACTTCTTAATCCACTTATTCAGTCTAACTAATCACAATTTAACTTTAGAAGTAGCAACGAATCTCTCACGAAGATGCTACTTTTAACTAATATTTTCTTATAATTGGTGGCACGTGTAGGTTTTTTCAGAGTTAAGAAGTCTGCTCGTTTGTTACTCTGTAATAACACGGTTGTTACTAATGGCACTGAAGTTGACTGGATCGACATCCACAAGTTCCTACACTTTATTGATCGTCTTGAGGTCCTTGTGGGGCGTTTCAATGGTGGAAGGCCACGTGGGATATGTGTGCCACTGCTGCACTCGTTGAACAGGTCCAACTGTGTCAAGAAACTTATGGTACGAGTTGTTTTCTATTATATATGTTGTTCATAAACTATTGCTTATACACAGTTTTACAGCTGTGATCTTCTTGAAACAGGAACTCCCGAGTTCTATTGTTCCTATACAAATGTGATTTGACTCTTGTCAGATGGACGTAGGGTTGAATCCATGAGAAGACTTCGATCACTAGTCATGTGGTTAGTGCATCCACTGTCCATAATCCATTCTGAAGCCTTTGGTGTCATATCCTACAGTGCAGTTTGGGGGATAGGCTTCACCAAGGGTATTGTGAAGCATAAACATTTGACGAACAAGCGGATTATGAAAGTTCAGGTCTTGGTTAGGATAAATAGGATGTTTGTCAAGGAATCCTGGGACTAAATACATAATAAGACCATTTGGACATTTTATCTTGCGTCCCACAAGATGTTTTAGGTCCCCAGCATAAGCATCAGACGCCTTTGATTTCCGGCTGGAGACCTTTCCCTGCAAAAGAGAGTTATTTTTTCTTAACCACCCACATCTTTAGGGGTGGCTTAGAAGCAATGAGTCTAAGTGCAGCATCTGAGAACTTTGGCTTTGGAGCCCTAGGAAATAGCCTTGCAGGTGGTGAATAATACTCATAAGAATAAGCAGAATAGTTCTTTGTCTTATGAACATAGCGGTTTGACGAAACATGCTCATATTCATAAGTCTGAGTTTGGTTTCCCTGCAAAATATTGACATTAGGGTGACTCTGGTGAGTCCTCTATCTGTATGAAGCCTTTGGACCATATGAAGCCTTTGGTCTGGGGTTTGTCTTGTTCCCTGGTGGTGTCATGATGACATTCACAGGAAGTTTCTCAAGACAACTTTTTGTCGGATTTCGGGTTCTGGCAGACCCTTGAGGTTCGAACACTAGGGTGCGTGTGGAGATTTCGCCTCCTACCTACCTGCACCCCTCCGCCTCGCTAAGATCTAAGCTATGGAAAGAACAACACGAGAGACACAGGGTTTATACTGGTTCGGGCCACCGTTACGGTGTAATACCCTACTCTAGTGTGTGGCGTGGTGGATTGCCTCTTGGGCTGATGATGATGAACAATACAAGGAAGAACAGCCTCGTGAGGGTCTGTCCTTGGCTGGGGCGATGAACTGCTGGGAGGAGTTCAGTCACCCTTCTCTCTCTCTCTCTTCGATTGTTGATGCCCAACCTCTAGCCTCTAACCTCTCTCTCTCCCTCTGATCCTCCTCTCCTGTGGGGGGCTGGTCCTATTTATAGAGGCCCTGGTCCTCTTCCCAAATATCGAGCGGGAAGGGAGCCAACAATGGCGGGCTAATTTGAAGGGGGACAGCTAGTACTAGCTATCCTGACAAAAGTAGTCTTCACCTGCACAAAGCTCTGGTGGTGACGCCGTCTTGGGCTCCATGATGACCTCCGTCTTGCAGTCCTCCTGGTCTTGGTCTTGTTGCACCGAAATGGCAACCTTTGCCTGATGCCTCGGTACTCCGCGGCTGCGCTTGCTCCCTTTGCACCAAAGAGGAAAGGAGGACACTGCGCGGGCTGGCGCTCGCCTGGCGCCCTTGGTCGTCATGGCTTGCGTCACGGGCACCTCATAAGGTACCCCGCCTTGATCTCTCCACCTCCTCGCGAGCCAGCCTAGTGAGGCTGTGCCTGAGGAAGCTCCGCGTCATCCGCCCCGCGAGGCTTGGCCCCTCGCGAGGGTCTTGGGTCTGTGTTGGTGAAGATGGGCCGCGCTGGCCCCCCTTTGAGCCACGCCGCAGGCCGCAGGCAGGCAAGTCTGGGGACCCCCGTTCCCAGAACGCCGACACTTTTGGGCACCCAGATCTTCTTCAAAGGTGGTCCATTCCTGCAGTTTAGAGTTTGCATCAAAGGATTCATTAATGATAATTGGGTTAGCACAAGTGAAACCAAATAAGGTAGATGGATCCACTGAAGGTTCCTTTGCAGCAACCCATGTGGTTTTGGGGTACTGCTCAGGCTTCCAGTATGAACCATCAACATTCATTTTCCTCTCGAACCCAACACCCTCTTTCCTAGGGTTTCGGTTCAGAATCTATTTCTTGAGGACATCACACAGTGTCTGATGCCCTTTAATGCTTTTTTACATCCCTGTTTCAAGCAATGTCTTCAACCTGGCATTCTCATCAGCAACAGTAGTGGTATCCTCGGAAGAGGGGTTAGTTTCCTCATTAGTAGTTGAAGGCATAGCAACAGTAGCAGCAGTAGATCATCCAGCAACAGAAACAGCATTATCACGCTCAAGACATTTTAAACATGGTGGCTCAAAGTCTTCGCGGAATTGATCTATTGAGCATGGAGTGGCTCGTTCTCTTTTTGAAGATCTTCATGAGCCGATCTCAAGTTCTCAAGCTCTTGCTTCCTTTGAAGATAATCATAAGAGAGCTTTTCATGAGTAGTTGAGAGTGTTTCATGACGACTTTCAAGTTCCTCGTACTTAACATGAAGATTTTTAATGTCTTCGATTAAGGACTGAGTTCGAGTCATTTCTGTGTCGAATAGGCCATCGCTTTTGTCTAGCAACTTTTGAATATGTTCCATATCATTTTGTTGTTCTGTTGCAATTTTAGCAAGTGTTTTGTAGTTGGGTTTAGATTCACATTCAGATTCATCTTCACTTGATGTTTGAAAGTAAGCATTGCGTGAGTTTACCTTGGCACCGCGTGCCATGAAGCAATAGGTGGGAGCAGAGTCATCCTCATCATCAGCATCGGCGTTGGTGACGAGGTCATTGTCTTCAGTGTTGAAGATGGACTTGGCGACATATGCTGAAGCTAGAGCCAGGCTTGCCACGCCTGAATCAGACTCCTCCTCAGACTCCACCTCTGCCTCCTCAGAAGCAGACTCCTCCTTTGAATCCATCTCCTTGCCAACCAACGCACAAGCCTTGCTTGACGAGCTCTTCTTGTGTGATGAAAACTTAGATGAAGATTTTGATGAAGACTTTGAGGATTTCTTCTTCTTCTTCTTGTCATCAGAATCATATTTTTTCTTCTTCTTCTTGATCTCATTGTCCCATTGGGGACACTCAGAGATGTAGTGACCAGGTTTCTTGAAATTGTGGCATGTTCTCTTCTTGTAGTCACGAGAGGAAACTTCATCATTTCTTGAGCTGGATCTTGAAGACTTTCTAAAGCCCTTTTTCTTAGTGAACTTCTGTAACTTCTTCACAATCATAGCGAGCTCCTTTCCAATGTCTTCGGGATCGTCAGAACTGCTGTCAGATTCTTCTTCAGACGAGGAAACAACCTTGGCCTTCAAAGCGCGAGATCGGCCATAGTTGGGACCATAGATATCTCTTTTCTCAGATAACTGGAACTCATGTGTGTTGAGCCTCTCAAGTATGTCAGACGGATCGAGAGTCTTGAAGTCAGGGTGTTCTTGAATCATCAGGGCCAGAGTGTCAAATGAGTTGTCAAGTGATCTCAGGAGCTTCTTGACGATTTCGTGCTTGGTGATCTCAGTGGCGCCGAGCGCGTGAAGCTCATTTGTGATATCAGTGAGATGATCAAACATGATCTGGACATTCTCATTGTTGTTTCTCTTGAAGCGGTTGAAGAGGTTGCGAAGAACATCAATCCTTGAGTCTCTCTGACTTGAGACGCCTTCGTTGACCTTGGAGAGCCAGTCCCAGACTAGCTCCGCAGTTTCCAGTGCACTCATACGGCCATACTGTCCTTTGGTCAGGTGACTTCTTGGCGGTCGAGTCCAGTTGAATGAACCTCTTGACATCAGCAGCGGTGACACCTTCACTGACCTTGGGAACGCCGTTCTTGACGACATACCAGAGGTCGATGTCAATGGCTTCAAGATGCATATGCATCTTATTCTTCCAGTAGGGGTAATCAGTGCCATCGAAGACAGGGCACGTAGCAGAGACCTTGATTATCCCTACAGTCGACATAACTAAAACTTCAGGTGGTTAAACCGAATCACACAGAACAAGGGAGCACCTTGCTCTGATACCAATTGAAAGTGCTAGTTATCGACTAGGGGGTGAATAGGCGATTTTTATGAAAGGTCTTATTGATATGCAACAAAAGGTAGACTACATTAGGCAAGCCATAGTCAAGTAATCAATAAAATGAAAGTACGAAGACTATCAGCAGCTAGGTAGTATGGATCGGGATGGAAGGCAGTATGAAGTCAAACAGTAAGCAGTCTTCACTCAGTGAAGTCAATCAGATCATACAGGCAAGCAATGACTTCACGAAGACAAACTGTAAAGTAAAGAGGAGTGAAGGATATAACCAGTAGCTTGGTGAAGACAAGGATTTGGTAGACCAGTTCCAGTTGCTGTGATAACTGTACATTTGGTTAGGGAGGCTGAGATTTAACTCAGAAGACCGTGTCTTCACCTTATTCCCCTTGAGCTAAGGACACACAGTCCTCGCCCAATCACTCTGGTAAGTCTTCAAGGTAGACTTCCAGACCTTCACAGACTTCGTTCACCGGCGATCCACAATGACTCTTGGATGCTCAGAACGCGACGCCTAACCGGCTGGAGGATTCACAGTCCTCAAGTGTAACAAGTCTTCAGATCACGCGGACAGAAAAACTTCAGTGATGCCTAACACACTTCGTTATGATGGCTTTGTGAGCAGCGTCTTTCAATATTGGTGAGACAGCTTGCATCTGGGTGGTATAGGGAAGGCACCATATGCTTGTGTTGGTATCCTAAATATACGGAGTGGTCATTTTGCTTTATACTCATAGTAAAGGACGTTTAGTTCCTAACCTTCGTCAGCAAGCTCTAGTAACTATTTTAAGGAATTTAATGTTGTCAGAATTATCCACCGAGAAAAGAATGGCATATTGGTTAGCTCCAAGTATCTATTTTTGTGTCCCATAATATATTGATCAACTTGAAGGAGAGGCCAGCCTTCCCGATCCTTTTTTACGTAGCTCTACAACTCGCTCCCTTCCCGACCTCGTGTGGCCGCTGCCAGGCTACACTAGGCGGCCACCACCCACCTCCCCTCGACCCCGCATCCCCCCTTGTCGGCAATGTCGCTGGGTGACGGCCTTGTGGCGCGGCGGCGGAAGAACTCCTCTGGCGTCCGGGGATCTGAGTCGGCGACGGCGGCCAGATCTTCACCCCCTTGTGATATGGATGGCGGGCAGCAGCTACCGGGATGCGTCAAGGGGTTCTGCTGCAGACGGCGAGATTGGCAGGAGGCGGCGACGTGGTAGGCGGGCTCGATCTAGGGTTGTTGCTATTATGCCCTCTTTTGCTGCCTCTCGTCGGCCTTGGTAACAGCTCGTGAAGGCACTCTGGGTCTGCGACGCATCACGAGGATTATGGCGGTGGTGGCCATCTCCTCCGTCGAAGGTGGTCAGCCTGAGGCTGGGTGGTCGGATCTCGAGATCCATCATCTAGTCCCGGCTGTGAGTTGGGAAGACATAGTTGCCGGTGAAAACCGAGCCGGTTGAGGGCGATGGCGCCGTTTTGCGACGTTACCTTGATGAAGGCATCGCCGTGTAACTATTGTCGACTCATTCGTGCTGCTCCAAGGGAAACCCTAGGATCCGGTCTTCCAGATCGGACAATGGCGGTATTGTGGTGTCATTTCTCTCTTCGGAGCATCGCTTGTGGAGCAGCGTTGGAAGACAGAGGCAGGAGGTGGAGCAGTTTTGTCTTGCATGGAGTTTCGGTGAAGATGTCAAGTCATGCCTGGATGACAGGTGCTACGTTGTGTCATGCTTGGTCGGCAGATGCTGCGCACGACAGATCTTCTAGAGTCTTCGCATCTGGATGGACGAGCGCAGGGTGGTGGCGCCGTTCGGCGCCGTGATGGCGTCGACGGATGGCCGGACTGGCAAGGATGATGCGGATCTCTCTCCTAAAGATGGGTCAGTGGTCCGATGATGATGGTGACTTCTAAAATGTGTACATGTGATGTACGGTTTAGGTCTGCTGCACCGACTGTTGGTTCCGATATGTTATGTTGATGGATCGGTGATGACATCGATTTTAGATACGAGGAGTGAGAGCACTCCGCATTATCGAGTTTGTAGGTGTGAGTGATGGCTTCGGATGGCTTGATGTATGTTTTTGTTAGACCTTCATTGAATAATTAATAAAGATGGTTGTATGCATCGATTGATGCAGAGGTTTTAACTTTTTTCTAAAAAATAAATTGATACATGGCGTTTGGGTATATCCTTTCCAGAATATAATTGTCATCTGGCCACTGCTTTCATTTCGGAAAACAGGAAAAAGAAACGGGATAGTTGCGGTATCATGAATAAAACACTCTGAATCAGTCATGTCGAGTATTGTCTAGGAAGAGATTTTCTTCACCAAATCAGTGTACTGTGAACTTATAAACCACTATGGAATGGCTACTAGACTTGTCTAAAGCACAAACAGCACACGTTTATGCACGACTTTCTACTATAATTTTGTTGGGCCGCTAATTTTGTTGCAATCATAAACTTTAGGTGCTAGAGCAACAAAGGCATTATATGCTGGCATAATTATTACTTATCACTATAATTTTTGTCCGCTTTGCATACCTTGTTCATAAAAAGGTAAATCATTAATTTGCGTTCTACTAATGCAGAACGCTTATGGTGCAGCAGCCGTCGAAGCTGCTCCACGAGACCACGAGTGACAAGTTTTAAGCTCCTAGGCTGCTTTGGTTTAATTTCAGTCTACACACTTGAGCATGTGCTTGGTCTTAATGAATAGTACTTCCTCCCTCCCAAAATAAATGACTCAACTTTGTACTAGTTTTAGTACAAAGTTAGTACAAACTTGAGTCACTTATTTTGGGACAGAGGGAGTAGAAAGAAGCGCACAAAAGGAACACCAAAACTATCGGTTCTCTCTATCGTGGCATATGGAATGGATAATCAGCTCTACTTGTACATCGATTTACTCAGGGAACTGAAACATATCCCATGTTCACCTGGAGGCATAATGTAGTGCAGATAGTTCATCTTGGACATTTTGCAGTCTTGCTGTGCCACACTTGTATAGGAACCCTCCTATGCTGTGTTCTGTGTACCATCAGTTCCATGCATGGCCTCTTCTTTTGTTACGTTCAAAGAACACACTACCTGAACGTGTGACTTAAGAGGCTGGAGGAAGCGTGGAGTTCAACATGCATGAAAATGCTGATGCTCTACCAGCTTGTTCTGGAAAACTGCTCCTCCCGCAGAGAACAGAACAGATCGGTCGCTCTGTTGCAGTATTCGTCTACTGTCGTTACATATTCACGGTGGCAGGAGCTCTGAAGCTTTTGCAAGTAGTTCCATCGTCGAGTGTTTAGAGCTTAGTGAGAGGCAGTGTTTCTTTATCAGTTAGGTATGCTATTGAACTACTTATTGAATCTTCTTATTTTGCTGGAACTGACAAGCTTATCAATGTGTGAGGAAGGGATTCCCCTACAGGCGCATGGTTTGGTTTTTAAGGTTGCATGTAGTGGAAAAACACACCTGGTTTGGTTTGGTGTATGGTTGCTAGCCCTGAACATCAAAAAGACATGCATGTATTGCGTTGAACCGTATGCTTGGTGATTAGCATGTGTGTACTTGCTCTTGAGTTGAGGAATACTCGTTATGAGTTTTGTGGAGTGTTATTTAGTAGCCTTGGTTGGTGGCACATCTGAGTGTAAAGTTGTTGACGTTTTAGTTAGTTTCAGGCTCAATGAATGGAACTAAAGCTAGGTTTTCTTGTCTAGAATTTTCGCGGCGAAATGCTAAGTCTGTGTGGGGTGCTTGGCTCTGCTTGAACTGACAAGCTATAGGAAAGCCTGCAGTGAGTTGAATCGATTCTATCTAGGAGTACATGTCTCTGCATGTTGTATGTAACATTAACATGAAGGTAAAAGAGCACCAGAATATACAAGCAAAGATGCATATATTTGGTTGCCAAGAGAAACTTGGATCAGAACCATCCAGCAATTGCTGAATTTTGTTCTCTGTTCAAAGAACACACTGCCTGAAGAAACTGCTGTCTGTTCTATTCAACAGATGAACCAGACTAGGAGCACTGCATTGTAACACCAGACTTAGTAAGCAGGCCAGGTCTGGCAAGGACCAAGATTAAATTTCAAAGGATTGGCACGGGCAGCGCGAACGCATACCCCCTCTATCACAAATTATGACGTTCATTCTCCCACTTGTGGAGATGATGGGCCGACGCACCCACAAAGTGCAATGTGGGCCATTGACCCAGGCCACGGGCCTTCTTGATCGCCCGTCGACCCCGTCCAGGTAAGTAAGGAACGCACCTCGCCCTCCTCTTGTAGCCAGCTCTTCCTCTCGATGCTCCTCGGCTGGGCGAGGTGGGACTAAAAACCGAAGCACACCAGCAGCGGGGGCGAAGGGAGGCACGCGTTCTGGGAGTCAGCCTGTGCATTCGGTTTTTTCGGTTTGATTCGGTTCGGTTTATACGGTTTTCGGTTTTATACGGTTTTTATACTTCGGTTTATACGGTTTTATACAAAATACGGTTCGGTTTAAGTAATAACCATTTAGTTTCGGTTTGGTTTCGGTAATAACCAAAATAACCAAAGTTGACGCGATTTTGAATTACATATTTTTTCTCAAAAGAAAATTGGTGTTGTCTCCAAATAACCATTTAGTACTAGGCTACTATTACCACCAGGGACGTACATGCATTTAGAGCTAAAGCTAGCCTACATGCGTACCTTATGTTAACCCATTAAGATTTAAGAGTAAAGACCATTGACTTTTCAAGCTGACATGACGTGATGATTATAGTGCACAAGATCGCCTACATGCATACCTGCACTAAGACTTAAATTTCTCAAAAAAGGAGACCTGAATTGACATTTTTCTAGGCAAACCTGAATTGACATGCAAGAGGCAAGAGCCCATGTCCCATCACAAAAGCAAGCCCACGTGCACAGAATTAACTATGAAGCCCACTCAGCCCGCCAGCCCAACACATGAAATCTCCACTGTCTGTCGTTGTTGCGTGGTGGTGAGTTCCAGAATAGTCCCACCTCGCCAGTTGAGGCAGCACGTAGCCGGCTAGCTGGTTATATAATGGAGCAGCCTTGCAGTAGAAAAACGCACACAACTCTGCGCCTCTCTCTGTTGGCCCTTGCGTGCACATTTTTTCTAGTTCGGTTAATTCGGTTAAACCGATCGGTTTTCGGTTTTAACCGAAAAAACCGAGGATCAAATGGTTTCTAAATTTCAAAACTGAAACTGAAACCGAAAACTGAAAAAACCGAAATTTGGTTTCAGTTTGGTTTTTTTGGTTCGGTTTTTGGTTTTCGGTTTGGTTTTGCACAGCCTGATCTGGGAGGTTGGCTTCAGCGGGAAGGCCGTAGCTGTTTTTTGCCAGTGTTGCTCTTCTTGTCCTCTGAAATCCTCTAAAAAGGAACAGAACCATGACCAATTCTTTTCTTCAGAAAAGAAACGGAACCGCATCCACGCCGGGAGCAAGCTGCGGATCCTCGTCGCCAACGCTGACCTGTAGGTAGCCGTCCTCGGTGAGGGGGTGCTTGGTTAGATCGGGACGAGGTGGGCGACGTGGTGCCGTCGGATTTCCGCATCGCGGCGCACGGCAGGGACTACTATGTGCGGGGAGAAATGCCGAGACCTTGCCATGATAAATGTTCTTATATTTGTTTAGGGAGGGAGTATAAACTAGTGAGTCTTAATATTACGAACCTAGCAACTATACTCAATCACACAAACGGAATTGCTACTCTCAATTGATTCACCGAGTATCCAAGTCTGGTTGATTACAAACCAGAGAGGAGGAGCACTAGCCCTGGTCAGGGTTCTTCAGTTCAGTTCTAATC
This sequence comes from Triticum aestivum, assembly GCF_018294505.1. NCBI lineage: Eukaryota > Viridiplantae > Streptophyta > Magnoliopsida > Poales > Poaceae > Triticum > Triticum aestivum. The sequence goes on from NC_057806.1 coordinate 642,802,948, forward strand.
CACTGGATGCCGATATAGGTGAACTGGATGCTACTTGATACACTCCGCGCACACTTCCAGTTGTGGCCCACTGTCAGTATTTATCCATTCGTCCCCGGCATGCATGCTTTACCCATGGTGCTGGTGGTCTCCCTGACCTGCCGGACCCACCCTCCTGCTCATTGGTTTCAGGTTCAATATTCTTGCCCGTCGTGGTGTTACTTGACTTGTCTTCAGTTGGCAAATTTTCGTGTTTTGACACTTTTCTGAAACCTATTCGAGATTTGACCCTAGTTTGAAAAAAATTCGAGATCTGACCCTTTTGCTACCGCCAGAATCCATGGCGGTAGTGTCTAACAGCCTACCGCCGGGGACTTTGGCGGTAGGAAACATCCTAGCGCCAACCAGGTTGGCGGTAGCTTGCACAACCCTACCGCCAAGGTGCTTGGAGGTAGGCACGAGCACGCATTGTGTTCAATATTTAGGAGTTTTTTGGCGGTAGGGCATGCAATCCTACCCCCAGGGACCTTGGCGGTAGGCTGTTATACCCTACCGTCATGGTCCCTGGCGGTAGCAAAAGGGTCAGATCTCGAAAAAATTTCAAACTTGGGTCAAATCTCGAATAGGTTTCGAAAAAAGGTCAAAACACGAAATTTAGCCTCTTCAGTTTCGTCAGATAACATCCTTAGCCTGCTCTTTCTCTTTCTCTTGTTTTGCACCTGCTCGTTCTGCCATGGCGTGGTCTCGGCGTTTCTTGCACCAGTGCTGCATCCGGGGCGTTACACTTAACAGCCGTCGAGGATCATTGTGTTCTGGCTTTGTCCATATTCTCATGGTATTTGACGCTACAGGTGAGGTTGTACCGTAGACGATAAACGATGGACATTGCATGCTCCAACCTCTTGAGCGTTAGCGCACTTAGCTATGACTTTGGCTCACTTATGTCTAGCAAGTCTTGCGGACAGGCAAGCCAGCCAGAAAGCTATTGTTTCCAGATGCCTCCTCTTCTTATTCGACTGACATGTAGCTTGCCTGTGAAACTTGGTTATTATTTTTCAAATTCCTCTACTCCCTCCTTCCATTTATATAAGGCCTAATGCGTTTTTTAAGATCGCCTTTGACTATTGACAAGATTAATAGTACATGACATGCATAATATAAAAATTATATCATTGAAAGCTCCTTTCACACACGAATTTAACGATGTGCTTTGTGTAAGTTGCATGTCATATATTATTGCTTTAATATTTGATCAAAGTTAGCCTCGAAAAACGCATTAGGCCCTATATAGATGAAAGGAGGGAGTAAGTTTTTCCAGCTACACTTCTAACATAGTTAGACGATTTGGTCGTGTTGGCTTGCTCTTTAGCATGAAGATAACATACTACTATTTATCGTGGAGGCCACTGGCTAGACGACCACTCTCACTTTGAGATTATGATGAAGAGATGTACTGCATCATAACTCACGATTTATGTTAGTCACCAACCATTAATGGGTTGCCGGTAAGTTAGCTAGGTATGACCTTACACAGGTCCATCTTATTAATGGTTGTGGATGACTGCACATGTATCATGTATGACTTTGAAATTGTATGTAGCATGCGAAATCATTGATGCAACGTGACTGTCGGAACAAACTCTTGTGGGAGGAAGGAATTACCTATTTTTAAGGAATAAGGAGTGTATGGTGCCGTTTTATATCATGGTTCACCATATATAAAGGCTACTAGACTTCTCTAAACCACATAGAGCCCGCGTTTATCCACGACTTTCTACTATGTTTTTATGGTCTGCTAACTGTTTCGTGGTCGTTTAGCGAATTCCTTGTGAAAAGTTTGTTGCAATCATAAGCTGTAGGTGCTAGAGCAAGAGAGGCATTATAGGCTGGCATAACTGTCACAGTATTTATCATTATAATTTGTGCTGGCTTTGTGTTCTTGCTCACAAAAAAATAAATCATCAACTTGCTTTGTACTAATGCAGAACGCTTTGGTGTAGTAGCCCACAACACTTGGTCGAAGCTGCTCCATGAGCGACAAGTTTTAACTTCTAGGCTGCTTTGATCTAATTTCTGTCTACACACTTCAGCATGTGCTTTGTCTTAATGAATAGTACTAGAACAGAAACACGCAAAAGGAACACCAAGACTGTCGATTCACTCTGTTGGGGCGGTTGCAATGGGTAATCAGCCCTGCTTGTACATTGATTTAATCTGCTCAGGGGACTGAAACATATCCCACGATTCACGTGGACGCATAATGTAGCGCAGATAGTTCATCTTGGACATTTTGCAGTCTTGCTGTGCCACGCTTGTATCAGAACCCTCCTGTGTTGTGTACCTTCAGTTCCATGAGTGGCCTCTCTTTTCTCGTGTTCAAAGAACACACTGCCTGAACTAAACGTATGAGAGGCTCTACCAGTCTCTTCCGAAAAAGTGGTCCTACAGCAGAGAACAGAACAGAATAGAAACAATGGCCTTTCTGCAGTATGTGTCGTAGATGTTCACAGCGGACAGGAGCTCTAAAGTTCTTGCGGGTTGTTCCATCCTCTGGTGTTTAGAGCTTAGTGAGAGACAGTGTCCAACTACTTACCGGCTCTTCTTATTTTGCTGGAAGCCTCCGACTGACAAAGTTCTAAGTGTAGCTTTGCCTCAAGAGGCATGGCATGCTGGGGCCTTATGGAATTATCAATGTGTGAGCAGGGGATTCTCCTACGGGACGGGAGCATGGTTTGGGTTTAGTTTTGCATGCGTGCTGCTTTTCAGTTACCACAACTTCTTAGTTTCAGGCTAAAGCTAGATTCCGGGTGCTTGTCTCTGCTTCAAAGGGCTACATGTTTTTGCGTGTGCATAAGTGAATTTCCCGCCAAAGTTTAGGGTTACGTCAAGAAGTGTTCATGTTGCTCAAAGAAACTTGGATCAGAAGTGCAGAACAATCCCTCCATTACTGAAATATTTTTCCAAAAAAGATGAACCACACCAGGAACTGTATGTGCCAGAGACCAGATGACCCAGCCAAGGGACTGTATTGTAAAACAGGGCTTCTTTAGCAAGCCAGGCCAGGGACAAAGATTTAATTTAAAAGAATTGGCAGGGGCCGCGCGAACGCGTACCCCCTCTACCACAAATTATGACGTTCATTCTCCCACTTGGGGAGATGATGGGCCAACGCACCCACCAAGTGCAATGTGGGCCATTGACCCAGGCCACGGGCCTTCTTGATCGCCCGTCGACCCCGTCCAGGTAAGTAAGGAGGACGTTGCACCTCGCCCTCCTCTTATAGCCTGCTCTCCCCCTCGATTCCCCTCGGCTAGGCGAGGTGGTACTAAAAACTGAAGAGCAGCTACCGCGGTGGCGAAGGGAGTCACGGGGAGACGCGCGATTAGCTTTTTTTTTTAGACGAAGACGCGCGATTAGCTAGCTGCAGACTTTAGTGGGCTCACGTTTGACCTATCTGGGCCCTACAGCAGCAAGACGTGGGCCTTGAGAGTACCAGTTTTGTGCTCTTGCTGTGCAATCGTGTTGCTCACCACTAAAAAAAAAGAACAAAGTGTAATCGTGTTGCTCTCTCCTCTAGGAAGAATGAGCCATGGCAATTGTTTCCTCTCTAAAAGGAAACAGGTACATGACAATTCAACAAAAAAATCAGGAAAATTATAAATAAACTCATGTGCATTTAAAGTTTCTTCATTCGTTTCTTTTGGAAGAGTTTCCTCTCACTTTTCAGTGTGGAAGATTTTTTGTTGTTGTGGTGAAAACAAAATATGATTAGCTTTTAGTGGTAGTTGCGGTGCGTGCTGGTGTTTTCCTTCAATAGCTAAATCCCACATGCTAAAGAAAACACATACATACAGGTAAACATATACTCCCTCCGTTTCATAATGTAGTGCAGGTGGATTTTTTGAAAAGTCAAACCTCATAAACTTTGACCAAGTTTTCATTTACATCTAAAATGCCAAACATAACATATATAGTTAGATTCATCATAAGATGCAGTTTCATATTTTATATTTTTGGTATTGCAAAATTTGACCTTTTTAAAACCTATATGCACTACATTATGAAACGGAGGGAGTACTACAATATTGAGTCTGTGTCCAAGGTAGTCATATTCCGGATCATGTACTAGTATTAGTTGTTCAGATGGGGTATTCTTCCTTTTCTTTCCAGCCTATTTTTAGTCCGATTTAATGCAAAGTAAACTAACGGAATAGATAGTGTATGTTCTCTCCGGTTGGGGATTAGTAGACCTGCCATCTTCTGCACAACGTAACGGCAATCCAAAGTTTGCAATGCTTCTACGAGTACATGGTTTTTGCACAATGTGTGGGCTATTTGTCCTCGACATGCGCACACCCCGGCATTGAGCGTGTTGTATGATGATTTTCACGCTCCTGATCTGCCTGATTTCTCTGTCTCCGTGAGTATGTATCCTGATGACCATTGAGCCTCTTTTTTTAAGGAAGATAGTTCTAAATTTCTTTGCCTTCAATTCGTAGTTAATAGTATGCTTGCTCGTCCCGAAAAGAAACAGGGACAGGCTGACCTAGCCAGCCGCCGCCTCTAAAAAAAGCCAGCGTTCTCTGCCTCCCGCCGGCGCCGGCGTCGGTCTGTGTCGTCTCCGGTGGCGTTAGGGCCATGGAGGCGGAGTGGATCTTGGCCCTTGCCGGTGGAAGGGCTTCGTTTTTAGATCTTTTTCAAGCTTTGTTAGAGTTTGTGTTCTACTCAGGAGGGGAGACGGTGGCGGCTCCCTGAAGATGGAATAAAGGTCTCCCCGTCTAGCCCCCGTTCTGGTGATGCGTCTAGCATCATCGGTGGGCGTGTAGAGGTGTGTCTCCGGCAGATCTATCTTTGGTGGATTTGCTCGGGTCTGTTCGTCATTCGTCTTCTTTCGTATGTTTTCAGGTTGGATCCTTTTGATCTACACTCTTCATCCATGACGGTTGTTGTTCTGGTGCATTGGTTCTATGAGACCTTAGCACGACGACTTTCCGACTGTCTACTACAGTAAGGTTTGCCCGGCTCCGGCAAGGAAGGGGCGATGACAGCGGCGCGCCTTCGACTCACTTCAGTGCTTGTAGTCGTCGCTAGATGGTCTATGGATCTGGATGTGATTTTTATTATTTCTAGTGTTCGTTGTACTGCCATGATTGGAGATGAATAGATTGGAAGTTTTTCTCGAAAAAAAAATAGTATGCTTGCTCATTTTCGTGATCCATATTTGGATCCTCCAGTTTGTTGTCTCACTTTGTTATTGACATTGTAACCCACAAACTGCTAGGGAACTCTTATCCTTCTTCAGGATGAATGGGGCGACATCACTAGTGGCTTTTGCACTTCGTCGACATGTTCTTTGACTTGTTTCTATCGGTATAGCTTTTTTTTGCGGGACGTCTATCAGTATAGCTGCAAGGGCAAAGGGTCGACCACTGAATTACACTAGTCAAGACCTCCAGGTTATGAGTAAGCATGTGGCAACAATAATTGGAAATAGATATTTCGAAACTTGCAATGGCACCCACAACAGCATTACGAAGGGATGTACGACCAAATAAATCTCTCTAGGAAAAATTTTGTACAAGGAAAACATAAGTGTTATTTTTTTGCGGCAACATAAGTGTGTGTTAATATCCATGGAATCGAGAGTCCATGCCAAAGTTGACATTTTTTATGTAAAAGGAAGTACCTGGTAGATGTGGATAGGACAGATGCAGTTTTGTGCTTCAATTCACTTTTCAATCAAAAGTATTTTGTTCCTACTCTTTTTTTCTGCTCTTCTTGATACTCAATATTATCATGTAAGTAGCTTTAGTTTTGCAATGTTGGTCCGAAGTTGATCGCTAGAAGTAGCACTGGTGTATATGATATTAATCAAATGACTTTTTAGGTTGGTGGTGCATGGCGAGGTCGGGACACGTTTCTAAATCCTCTGGCCACCCGCCACTCTCATTTCCATGTAAAAAAAGAATAATGTGAGTATCACAAAAAAAATTGACATAAAAAGGGAAGATCGACAATGATTTAAATAAGCAAGGGATATAACACAAATCTCTATCTCTCTATATACCACTTAAAAATAATGTAAGGTTCCTATTTCGCTCTTTCTTCCATCCAACCCCTGATTTGTTTTGCTCCCTCTCCGGTTTCCTACACTAGTTTTCTTTGAAAACTGTCTCAACTGCCCCATGTCTTATTGACTTGCCAAATAACATCTTCAAAAATAGCAGATCCTACACTAGTTTCCTACACTAATTATTTGGCAAGTCAATAAGAAGGCGGTTATTACTACAAGAAGGAAGATGAAGAAGGAAGATGGATCCTACACTAGTTTTCAAAGAAGGACTGGCCGTCGGCGGCAAGAAGGCCACGCCCGTGCGGTCAACTAGGTACGCATCCATCTTCCTTCTTCATCTGCATATGTGGAATTGAAGGAACTTAGGCTTAGATCACTGTATGTACATGGAGAATTGCTGGTCATCTTTGACTTGCAGACAATTCCATCAGACTTGGCAAAAAAAAACCAAAATATTACCCTCAATATATGTCTGCAATTTTCCGTGTCATCTGAATTTAGCTGCAGGAATTTAACTTACGTCCATCTGCCTAACCCTCATCTGATAGATGTCCTGTTTCTTGGGATTTGGTGATTGGTGTCACCAATGTTGACCTGAGGCTATTTGATAACAATTCTGACACATAACCACTCATTTAGAAGTTAATATGTATGTTCTACTGTATTTGCTAACTATTCTGACACAGAAACACTTATTTCAGACTATCAAACTATCCTACTTGCAAATGGTCCACTTCTGACAGCTAACTACTGTAAAAGCTATTTTGTTTGCTCACACATAAATCATATATCTGCTACTGAAGTTTCATTTCTAAATTGCTATGGGCTACATAACACGGCAATGACTATTGCTTATTTATTTGCTTCATTTTCTATCATGCCTATTAGTTATTTTACTTAAGCATGTTAGGTAACTCACTACCAGACATTTAAACTGATTGTCAATCGTAAGAAAGAAATGAACAGTTAATATGCCCGGTGCTCTCAGTACATGATGACATCCTCTTATACATGTGCACACACTCATTTATTGAAGTGCTCTAATTTCATAATATGCCTCACCGATTTAGCTGTTGGTGTACCCAAGTGTCACCGACCGTGTCTTGGTTTTACTTCCAATGCCCGATGGTGGAGTCTCACTGAAGGTTGTGATGGAAGCCGTCGCCCGGATTAATTGATTCAGTATGTATGCTCAAACTTGCCCTTGTAAGGCAAGGCAATTCAGAGACCAGTGGGTGACAGTTACAACTGATCCATGCAATGGCATGTGCACACACAACTGCTGCATCAAGTTTTGGCTTGTTCTCTGAAAAAAAAGACTCAGTTATGATTGAGTTCTTGTGAAGTTGGAGTTGCATTAATTAGTGTTTTCTGTGTTCACAGAATGGATCTAGAGCAAGGGGGTGGTTGATACGTTTGGGCTCAGCTTGCGGGCTAGGAACGAGCATCGGTGGACTCCCAGTTCTACGTCATCACGACGCAAACACCAGACTGTAACATTGCAATCGTTCTCACTAGTGAGGAAACCGGGTGTCCTCACCTTAATATGTTTTTCGTTGTTGCTAGGTTCCCGTTGCACACGTCCAGGTGACCTTCTCACCCTAACCAGGATTAAAGCACATAATTTATTCTTTCGGAACTAAACCTGTTTCAAGGTAAATACTAGGGGTTAAGGTTTAGGGTCTGCATATGTTCATGTAGGGCTGGGCATATAACCCGAAAACCGATGTCCCGAACCGAACTAACCGGCACCGAAGCTGAATTCATCGAAACCGGGAACTTCGATTGTTTGTACGGTTTGCATTTGATGAAAAACGAATTTAGTCCGGTGAATTCGGGTTTATTGCCGGGCTACCTGAATAGACCGAAACCCGAGTAAACAAAAGGGTCCAACCTGCACGCCTGTTGCTGTACTCAAGTGCTCTTTCCACTGCTCGAGTGCACGAGTCCCACAGCCGCATCGGGAAGAAGCGAACCTGAATAAGACCACAGTGAGCCGCCGTCGCTACATATTTTGTGTAAAAGACAAAGTACTGGTAGTACTCCCTCCATTCCATAATGTAGTGCTTCCTCTATCTACGTGCTTCAACTTTGACTGTAAATTTAACTATCAAGACCGATTGCGACGGAAGCAAAAATTATATCAGTGAATTCGTATTCGAAAGAAGTTTTCAATTATATATTTTTTTCTCCCGCCGCAGTTGGTCTCGTTGGTTAATTTATGGTCAAAGTTGGACCTCGAAAAGCGCGGGCGCACTATATTTTGGAATGGAGGGAGTACTTCTCTCGGGTAGTAGTACTAAAGCTGGCCATAGTGGGGGTAACATAACTAGTATCATATACTTGGGACTCGCAAACATGCTTACGTGGCAGGAAATTAAAGAAGAGAGAGAGGGTCATAGTAACATAAGTAAATACCGTAACATAATAAATGTTATGCTACTATGTGTCATGCATGTCAATAAATGAGACCACCTATGATACTACTTTATGATACTATGCACTATGGATGTAGTATCATACACTAGTATCATATGCATGATACTAGTATATATGTTACTCCCCACTATGACCAGCCTAAAGGAGCTGTCACCACTAATTTTACAAAGTACTCCCTCCATTCCACAATGTAGTGCTTCCTCTATCCCCGTGCTTCAATTTTGACCGTAAATTTAACTACCAAGACCGATTGCGGCGGGAGCAAAAATTATATCAGTGAATTCGTATTCGAAAGAAGTTTTCAATTATATAATTTTTTCTCCCACCGCAGTTGGTCTCGTTGGCTAAATTTATGATCAAAATTGGACATCGGAAAGCGCGGGCGCACTATATTTTGGAATGAAGGGAGTAAAGTATAGCTCGGGAGAATCAATAGCAGACTAGCAGATGTAGCTAGTAGCTAGTACGCAAACCTACGAGCATTGTGCATCAAAATAAAATTATTGATGTTGCTAGTACTCCCGCTCACTGAGACTAGCCACAATGGGAGTAACTTAAGCAGTATAACATCGAGTCCAACTCAGCAAATTTGCTTATGAGGAGAGAGATAGTTACAGTAACTTAGCTAGTTACTGTAACATCACATGTCCCAATGCAATATGAGTCTATAACCTAATAAATGAACCTTTGCATGACACTACACTTATGTTACTACCTACTATGAAAATAGTAACATAGTTTAGGAATTTGTGTATGTTACTAATGTATGTTACTCTTCATTATGGCTAGTCTGAGGCAGTGATTCCATTTGTTATTTAATATATATCTCGGTGCTGTTCGGTAGAACCGACGACCGAACCGAAAATTTGGTGCAGAGAAGGCTCGGTTAGCTAATATTCTACTGACCGATCGGTCCGTGCTTTGGCAAAATCGAAATTTTGAATTGACCGAGGAACCGACCCGATCGGTTGGGGGGAACCGAACGCCCAGGCCTATGTTCATGCCATCCTTGAATATACTGGAGTTATATTTTGATGTGTGTGTGTGTATATATATATATATATATATATATATATATATATATATGCAGTATGTCTGTTCTACAAAGATCAGCGTGAAGAGTGTTTGTTCATTGAAACATGTTTTTTCTTCCTGATTTAGCTTCTTAGTGCAATATAACTATCTAGAAAGTATTTTATAGGAGGCCACATTCAGACTTCTGTCCTAAATTCTTCATAACCTTACCATGATGGTTGGAGTTTAGTTCTCGCATGAGGCCTACTTATTATTTCTCCCTCCGTTTTTTGTCCAAACTACTGGTTTTCCAGTGTTGTTTATTGCTTCCATGTCCGTGTCCTTTGGTGAGCTCTTTTCTATTCCCCGACCTAGCCTTTGAGCTATGGCTGTTTAGATGTTTGGCAGACACTTTCTGTGTCTACAACTCTACATGTAGCAGATTTAATTCAAATTGCCATTTGTATGATGTGTATTTGCATGGTTGCAAGTTAAATGTGAAATTATCTTTGACAACCTTAATCAATGGCTGAAGAAGTTAAATAGGTTTGCTTATCTCTATTGTATTGTCATCATAGTGCCAAATTAACCCACACTCAACAACTCACACTGCTGTTCTGTGTGAAGAATTTATATTTGATTATCAAATTAGATCCTACTAATTTTCTGCTAGAAGTATGTCTATTTGATTTTTATGCCATGTATTTGAATAATGTTCGAGCTGAAGGGTTTGGACAAGTTTGAGGATACATTATAGGTCCCTTTGGTTGTGGCTCTATATTTTTTAATATGAAGTCTAACAAGGATCTGCACAGGTTCTTGCAGAAGCATGGTGATGATGAAACACTTGTTGTTGCTTATTATAAACTTGGAAAGCTAAATAGAATTTTATGGGGATAAGGTGTTTGTCAAATTATAGTTTGAAAATCTGATTAACTTGTTAGTTTGTTGGCTAGCAGTGTGAATCGGAACTCTGGGTACTTTTATCTGTTGTGAAGAATATAATTTTTTTTGCTGGTGCTCTTGTGTACATAAATCTGAAGGTGATCATGATTCAGCTCACCAGTAAGCTTTTCTTCTCTCCGAAGAGAAGAAAGAAGTTTGTACCTAATAGAACTGAAGTAATCGATCCTCTTATGTACACTTGTAGATATAAAACAGAATAGCTTGCAAAATAGTTCTGTTATCATTTTGGAAATAGCATTCAGTTAGTCATGCCAAATTTTCTCCCCCCGCTAGCGGCGACTAGGGTTTATCCTCCCGCTCCCCTCGCTGCCGCCGGCCGCCCTCCCCTCCCGCCGCCTCCGGCCGCGCGCGTCGCGCCTCTCCTCCCCCTCCCCCTATTGGGGATCATTGCAGAAATTAAATTTTTTTCTACGCATCACCAAGATCAATCTATGGAGTAACTAGCAACGAGAGGGGAGTGCATCTTCATACCCTTGAAGATCGTGAGTCGGAAGCGTTGCAAGAACGCGGTTGGAGGAGTCGTACACGTAGCGATTCAGATCGCGGCCGAATCCGATCTAAGCACCGAACAACGGTGCCTCCGTTCAACACAAGTGCAGCCCGGTGACGTCTCCCGCGCCTTGATCCAACAAGGAGGAGGGAGAGGTTGAGGAAGAAGGCTCCAACAACAACACGACGGCGTGGTGGTGATGGAGTGGCAGTTCTCCGGCAGGGCTTAGCCAAGCTCACGCGGAGGAGGAGAGGTGTTGGGGAGGGCAGGGGCTGCGCCTTGGATGTGGTGCTGCAGCCCTCCCCTCGCCCCTCTATTTATAGGGACAAGGGAAAAGGGGGCCGGCCCCTCTAGATGAGATATAGAGGGGGGCAAGTGGGAGGGGGCTTGCCCCCAAGCAAGGGTGGCACCCCCCTTTAGGGTTCCCCCAAACCCTAGGCGCATGGGCCCTAGGGTGGGATGGCGCCCAGCCCACTAGGGGCTGGTTCCCTTCCACCTACAGCCCATAAGGCCCTCCGGGGCAGGTGGACCCTCCCGGTGGACCCCCGGAACCCCTTCGATGGTCCCAGTACAATACCGGCATACCCCCGAATATTTCCGGTGACCGTATGATGACTTCCCATATATAAATCTTCACCTCCTGACTATTCCGGAACTTCTCGTGACGTCCGGGATCTCATCCGGGACTCTGAATAACATTCAGTAATCACATACAAATCTTCCTAATAACCCTAGCATTATCGAACCTTAAGTGTGTAGACCCTACGGGTTCGGGAACCATGCAGACATGACCGAGACAACTCTCCGGCCAATAACCAACAGAGGGATCTGGATACCCATGTTGGCTCCCACATGTTCCACGATGATCTCATCGGATGAACCACGATGTCGAGGATTCAAGCAATCACGTATACAATTCCCTTTGTCAATCGGTACGTTACTTGCCCGAGATTCGATCGTCGGTATCCCAATACCTCATTCAATCTCGTTACCAGCAAGTCACTTTGGTCGTTCTGCAACACATCATCTCGTGACCAACCCTTTAGTCACATTGAGATCATTACGATGATGTCTTACCGAGTGGGCCCAGAGATACCTCTCCGTCATACGGAGTGACAAATCCCAGTCTCGATTCGTGCCAACCCAATAGACACTTTCGAAGATACCCGTAGTGCACCTTTATAGCCACCCAGTTACGTTGTGACGTTTGGGACACCCAAAGTATTCCTACAGTATCCGGGAGTTGCACAATCTCATGGTCTAAGGAAAAGATACTTGACATTAGAAAAGCTCTAGCAGACGAACTACACGATCTTGTGCCATGCTTAGGATTGGGTCTTGTCCATCACATCTTTCCCTTAATGATGTGATCCCGTTATCAATGACATCCAATGTCCATAGTCAGGAAACCATGACCATCTGTTGATCAACGAGCTAGTCAACTAGAGGCTCACTAGGGACATGTTGTGGTCTATGTATTCACACATGTACCACGATTTCCGGATAATACAATTACAGCATGAACAATAGACAATTATCATGAACAAGGAAATATAATAATAACCATTTTATTATTGCCTCTAGGGCATATTTCCAACAGTCTCCTACTTGCACTAGAGTCAATAATCTAGTTACATTGTGATGAATCGAACACCCATAGAGTTCTGGTGTTGATTATGTTTTGCTCTAGGAAGAGGTTTAGTCAACAGATCTGCGACATTCAGGTCCGTATGCACTTTACAAATATCTATGTCTCCATTTTGAACATTTTCACGAATGGAGTTGAAGCGACGCTTGATATGCCTGGTCTTCCTGTGAAACCTGGGCTCCTTGGCAAGGGCAATAGCTCCAGTGTTGTCACAGAAGAGAGTCATCTGGCCCGACGCATTAGGAATAACTCCTAGGTCGGTAATGAACTCCTTCATCCAGATTGCTTCTTGTGCTGCCTCCGAGGCTGCCATGTACTCCGCTTCACATGTAGATCCCGCCACGACGGTTTGCTTGCAACTACACCAACTGACTGCCCCACCATTCAAAATATACACGTATCCGGTTTGAGACTTAGAGTCATCCAGATCTGTGTCGAAGCTAGCATCCAGGTAACCCTTTACGACGAGCTCTTAGTCACCTCCATAAACGAGAAACATATCCTTAGTCCTTTTCAGGTACTTCAGGATATTCTTGACCGCTGTCCAGTGTTCCATGCCAGGATTACTTTGGTACCTTCCTACCAAACTTACGGCAAGGTTTACATCAGGTCTGGTACACAGCATGGCATACATAATAGGCCCTATGGCCGAGGCATAGGGGACGACACTCATCTTTTCTCTATCTTCTGCCGTGGTCGGGCATTGAGCCGTGCTCAATCTCATACCTTGCAATACAGGCAAGAACCCCTTCTTGGACTGATCCATGTTGAACTTCTTCAATATCTTGTCAAGGTACGTACTTTGTGAAAGACCAATGAGGCATCTCGATCTATCTCTATAGATCTTGATGCCTAATATATAAGCAGCTTCTCCAAGTTCCTTCATTGAAAAACACTTATTCAAGTAGGCCTTTATGCTTTCCAAGAATTCTATATCATTTCCCATCAATAGTATGTCATCCACATATAATATGAGAAATGCTACAGAGCTCCCACTCAATTTCTTGTAAACACAGGCTTCTCCATAAGTCTACATAAACCCAAACGCTTTGATCATCTCATCAAATCGAATGTTCCAACTCCGAGATGCTTGCACCAGCCCATAGATTGAGTATTGGAGCTTGCACACCTTGTCAGCATTCTTAGGATCGACAAAACCTCTGGCTGCATCATATACAATTCTTCCTTAAGGAAACCATTAAGGAATGCCGTTTTGACGTCCATTTGCCATATCTCATAATCATAGAATGCGGCAATTGCTAACATGATTCGGACGGACTTCAGCTTCGCTACGGGTGAGAAAGTCTCATCGTAGTCAACCCCTTGAACTTGTCGATAACCTTTAACGACAAGCCGAGCCTTATAGATGGTCACATTACCATCCGCGTCTGTCTTCTTCTTAAAGATCCATTTATGGCTCGCCGATCATCGGGCAAGTCAGTCAAAGTCCATACTTCGTTTTCATACATGGATCCTATCTCGGATTTCATGGCTTCCACCCATTTGTCGGAATCTGAGCCTGCCATCGCTTCTTCATAGTTCGAAGGTTCACCATTGTCTAACAACATGATTTCCAGGACAGGGTTGCCATACCACTCTGGTGCGGAACGTGTCCTTGTGGACCTACGAAGTTCAGTAGCAACTTGACCTGAAGTTTCATGATCATCATTGTCGGTGTCAAAACCGGCGGATCTCGGGTAGGGGGTCCCGAACTGTGCGTCTAGGCCGGATGGTAACAGGAGGCAGGGGACGCGATGTTTTACCCAGGTTAGCGCCCTCTTGATGGAGGTAAAACCCTATGTCTTGCTTGATTGATATTGATGATATGGGTAGTACAAGAGTAGATCTACCAGGAGATCAGAGAGGCTAAACCCTAGAAGCTAGCCTATGGTATGATTGTATGTTATGGTTGTTGTTGTCCTACGGACTAAAACCCTTCGGTTTATATAGACACCGGAGAGGGTTAGGGTTACACAAGGTCGGTTACAAAGGAGGAGATATCCATATCCGTATTGCCTAGCTTGCCTTCCACGCCAAGTAGAGTCCCATCCGGACACGAGACGAAGTCTTCAATCTTGTATCTTCATAGTCTAACAATCCGGCCAATGGAGATAGTCCGGCCAATGGAGATAGTCCGGCTGTCCGAAGACCCCCTAATCCAGGACTCTCTCAGTAGCCCGTGAACCAGGCTTCAATGATGATGAGTCCGGCGTGCAGTATTGTCTTCAGCATTGCAAGGCGGGTTCCTTCTCCGAATACATCACAGAAGAATTTGAATACGAGGATAGTGTCCGACCCTGCAAAATAAGTTCCACATACCGCCGTAGAGAGAATAATATTTTCGCAAATCCAATTCACTGACTCGTTTTGGCAGCATGACATTGTGTCATGGCCCGGCAATTATTCGAACCGTTTTTCTTCAACCAGCTCCACACATAACGTGAGGTGGTTTCTTGACACGTCTTGCCGAAGCGGAGATTGTGTTCCCCCAATTACGGGATTCTCATTAATGCGGTCGTGGGTAACCCAACCGTGTCTAGGACTCCTAGATTATAGGCAAGTCCTAAACGGCTACGGAGAGGACGCTTGATATTCACCCTCTTTATAAAGGGACAAGGTTTTCGCTTTTTCCCTCTCATGCTCAATCGAACCCTTCCCCCGCCTCGAGTTCTAACACCCAAAGCCCAGGTTAGGTGCTCCGGATCTTCAATCATGTCCGGATCCAGCCTTCAAGGCCGATGGATGCCCTCCTCCGTTACGGAAGAGGATATTAAGAAGTTGAGGGAGGCCAGGTACCTGACCGCCGAGGTTTCACATCGGCTACCTGCTCGAGGGCAGATCGTCCCTATTCCCGAACACAAGGAGAACGTCGTGTTCGTCTCCCATTTCCTCCGAGGTCTAGGCTTCACTCTGGATCCCTTCGTTAGGGGTTTGATGTTCTATTACGGGCTAGATTTCCACGATCTAGCTCCGGACTCCTTTCTCCACATCTCGACATTTATTGTCGTGTGTGAGGCCTTCCTCCGTGTTACCCCTCACTTCGGCCAGTGGCTCAAGACCTTTGAAGTAAAGCCGAAGATGATCGAGGGGCAACATGCAGCGTGCGGAGGTGCATCAATAGGGAAGATGGCAGGAGCTCCATGGCCGAAAGGTTCCTTTCCAGAGGTGTCCGAATTATGGCAACGGGAGTGGTTTTACGTCACGGCTCCCAGAAGTGCCAAGTGGGCGGCTGCCCCCGCTTTCCGCTCGGGCCCCCCACCACAACTGATGTCATGGATTAGCAGAGGTCTGAGTTGGGGTCCAGCCAAGGACGTGCCTATACTGCAAAGCCGCATCCGAGATCTCTTCGAGGGAGATTTTAATTTGGCTGTGGTAATACAAGTTATGCAGGTTCGTCAAGTCCAGCCTTGCAAACGCCGGCCCCTTCGCTTGTGGGAGTTCAACCCAGAGGGACCGCGTGCCATTCAAAGTTTCCTCGGCCTGACGCACGAGGAGATGTACAAGTCATTCTTCGGACCTCAAGTAGAGTGTCCGGATATTACCGAGGACGTGGGCCTGAGCAGTAACCGCGTCGTCCAACAAGTAAGAAATCCTCTGGCTGAACACACTGTCTTTTATTCGTCATGAAGTTATTTCTGAGAGTTTGCTTTTTGACCAGGACTGGCTAACAGAGGCGAAGATGATTCGGTGTTTGGCCCCCTTCCCTAAGGGTTTGGAAAACCCGGTATTGGAAAAGATGCTCGAGGTCGCACCTTGCCCGGAGCCCTCGAAGGAAGATACCGGGGGGATAATACGGGCGGACGCGGGCCCCCATCGCTGCCCATTCCAACCGAGGGAATGAGCGTCTCCACGAAGGAGGACAACCGGGGGAGGAAAAGGACTGCTTCCGAGGATCCGGAAACCGAAGCCTCCAAACGGGAGAAGAAGTCTCCCACAGAGGGTCCTGCCTCGGGGGGTGCTTTTGCCGCACAAAGTCCGCGGGGGGGATCAGCCCTCCAACGAGTCGTAAGTGATCCAAAATACTTTAATAGTAAAGGTATGCTATCTTTTTTTTGAGAAAATAACCACCGCATATATCTTGAAGTTTGGGCCTTAGCCCCTCTCAACTGAGCTCCTCTTCGGGGGATCTTCTTCCAGAGATGATGGAGAGCGAAACACCTCCCCCGGACTCCTCCGCTCAAGAAGCGGGCGACCCCGAAGTGTCATCACGGAGGGCCTCTCCGGATCTGGTGAGGCTAGAAGATAATCCCATAGACCCCCGAAGTCCCCAGCGTCCGGCTCCCGAAGAGAGCAGGCAAAAGAGTCCGGCATTGTCTGGTGTGCGGTCGGACGTTCTGAGGGAGTTGGTGGGGCGAGCGGCCATCTCAGAAGAACACCGTATGCTGATGGGTACAGTGATGGAGAGAATCTCGTCCGCCGAAAGCGGATTACATGAAGCCTTTATGAGTCTACTGACAGGCTTTGAGGTACGTGAGATAATATGTGATAGTACTGCACATGTTAGGTGTGCCTTGTGTAGATAGTAGCCCCTAAGACTCTGGTTGTCGTCGAGAACATCGGCGAACAGAGGATCATATTCCCAGGCAATAACCAGACTACCCCTATGTGCAGGTGGTGGAAGCTCCGGTGGCTAGCCGAACTAGTGAGTTTGCCAAATTAAAACGGCAACTGGATGCGGGAGACGCTGACATCGAGCTTGTTAACAAGAGGCTTGACGAGGCACAGGGTAAGTGTTATTATCTGGTGAACGCCACATAGTAAGAGCAGCATGATGCCAGTATCTTTAATATGTTGTGACTGCAGATGGAGCTGCCACCGTGGAAACCTTGCAGGCAGAACTTGCCCGAGCCAAGGAACAAGCGAGGATTAGTAATGCCGCTGCTTTGAAGGCGGCCGAAGAGTTGAAAGCCGAGAAGGCCGCACATTGCGAGAGCCAAGAGAAGATGGCCAAGATGGCCATAGAATTAAAAGACACTGTCGACCGTTGTCGGGTCCTTGAAAAAGAAAACCGAGCGAAGGCAACGGACCTTGAGAAGGCCACGACGGCAGACAAAGACACCCGTTCTGCTATGAGAGCGAAGAAGGAGGAGCTGCGGGAAGCCGGGGATATTGCGGCTGGGAAACCCTTCATGTTACGGAGGAAGTTCGGAGATCCACGGTATGCCCCTCTGGATCGGCTGTGGAGTTCGGCAGATGCGTATATGGATTTGGCGGCGAGTGTTGTCGATGCGGCCAAGTACTTCCAAGGTCAGACAGATCGTGAAGTGGACAAGCTGTTCTGGTCGCAATTCCACGTTCCAGAGCGTCCGCTTTCATTGACTGACCAGCTAGCCGAATGGGACGAACTGAATAGGTTGTCTGGACTCGCCATGAGGTCTGTTGTGGATCAGCTATGGCCGGAAAAGCCAAAGCCGAACAACTATTTCAGCTTAGTGCAGCAGTTCCTTGGTGCGGTGCTGCGCATTAATGCGATGAAGAGGTCGGCGTGCATAGAAGGCTCGTGGATGGCCCTTGCCCGTGTTAAAGCATACTGGGCGGAGATGGACGCTACCACTGTTGCGGCGCAGGGTTCGGCCATAAGCCGAGTGGCTGCCGAGCATTATTTCGAGGAGGTTCTCGAGGGTGCTCGTTTGATAGAGGCCCAGTGCTCGAAGAATATTATGTTTGAGTGATATGTATTCTCATTGTAAACAGAATGCTTTTATGAAGTTTTTATAAGGCTATGTTTATACTTTTGCCTGAAAGTAGTATGATGCCTCCTGTGCGGCCGTTTATGTATACATGTGTATAACCTGAAAGATTGCGGCCGTCGGCTTCAACCCCCACGCATATAATGCGGAGGCGCTCGCAAAAAATGTGTGTTCACACTTAACCCAACATCTTAGTCCTATTAAGGAGGTGATAGCGTAGCGAGCGAGGCAACTGGACTATAATGCTTTAACACTTTCACTTAGCCATAGGAGTTTGATAGTGGGGCTACTAGATAGCCCCTGGTGGCTCCGCACTCTCCCAATCACGGGGTGCGTACATGCCTGGCCGGAAAACGGCCCTTCGCTAAGGCGGAGGAATTCTAACATTCCGATAGGTCATCGAGTGGTTGACCAGCCTCACGCTATATCATGACAGTCAGTTTTCGGCTTTCTCTACCAAGGTGCTCGTCCGGATGAACCAGGGCACAATCGCAATAGTTCTCCTGGTGCTACCTTAGCCGATAAAGCGGAATGTAAGGCACCAAAACACAGGAGCCGGGCAAACCCAACATTTGACCAAAGACAATGATTCAGAGCTGATGCATATAAGGCCAAACTCGCGACGCCGAACACTCCCGAAGGTATTCGGTCTTTATGGTATAAACCGGGCCTAAATAGTGCCCTTTGTAAGAAGCCCCTTGTGTCCAGGTACGTGCATTATTCTGACGTGCCCACATGCCAAGACATCAGCATCCTTCTCAACTGTGCTGAGAATTCGGTGGATATGTATCAACAAGAGACAGTAAAAAAGGTTTACGCAGGGTCTTAATCTAAAAAGAATCCTTGGAGCGGGTCCCTGCTGCACGTCTGTGCCTGTGTCTCCGTTGTGCCGTATCCTGGACGGGTGTAGCACGATGATCATCTGTAAAAGAGAGGAACTTAGGTGAAAAAGTTGTCGTGCAAAAAGATAGTTTTTAAAGAAACCATGTCTCCGTTGTGCCGAATACGAAGATCTGTTCGGGGAGAAAATCTCACCCTGGACCGCATCACTATCGATGATAGTAGGAGCCATCAAGCCTAACGGCGACGACACAGAGGAACTCTCAATGAAAGCACCAATGTCGGTGTCAAAACCGGCGGATCTCGGGTAGGGGGTCCCGAACTGTGCGTCTAGGCCGGATGGTAACAGGAGGCAAGGGACACGATGTTTTACCCAGGTTTGGGCCCTCTTGATGGAGGTAAAACCCTATGTCCTGCTTGATTGATATTGATTATATGGGTAGTACAAGAGTAGATCTACCACGAGATCAGAGAGGCTAAACCCTAGAAGCTAGCCTATGGTATGATTGTATGTTATGGTTGTTGTTGTCCTACGGACTAAAACCCTTCGGTTTATATAGACACCGGAGAGGGTTAGGGTTACACAAGGTTGGTTACAAAGGAGGAGATATCCATATCCGTATTGCCTAGCTTGCCTTCCACGCCAAGTAGAGTCCCATCCGGACACGAGACGAAGTCTTCAATCTTGTATCTTCATAGTCTAACAGTCCGGCCAATGGAGATAGTCCGGCTGTCCGGAGACCCCCTAATCCATGACTCCCTCAATCATCATTAATTTCCTCTCTAGTCGGTGTAGGCACCTCAGAAACATTTTCTTGAGCTGCGCCACTCTCTGGTTCAAGAGGCAATACTTCATCAAGTTCTACTTTCCTCCCACTTACTTCTTTCGAGAGAAACTCTTTCTCTAGAAAGGATCCATTCTTGGCAACAAAGATCTTG
Source organism: Triticum aestivum (assembly GCF_018294505.1). NCBI lineage: Eukaryota > Viridiplantae > Streptophyta > Magnoliopsida > Poales > Poaceae > Triticum > Triticum aestivum. Next base: position 642,823,026 of record NC_057806.1, read on the forward strand.
CCTTCAGATCTAAGGTAGAAGGTATACCCAATAGTTTCCTTAGGGTATCCTATGAAGATGCATTTTTCTGATTTGGGTTCGGGCTTTTCAGGTTGAAGTTTCTTGACATAAGCATCGCATCCCCAAACTTTCATAAACGACAGCTTAGGTTTCTTACCAAACCACAATTAATACGGTGTCGTCTCAACGGATCTCGATGGAGCCCTATTTAAAGTGAATGCAGCAGTCTCTATAGCATAACCCAAAATGACAGCGGTAGATCGGTAAGAGACATCATAGATCGTACCATATCCAATAGAGTGCGATTACGACGTTCGAACACACCATTACGCTGAGGTGTTCTAGGCAGCGTGAGTTGTGAAACAATTTCGCATTTCCTTAAGTGCGTGCCAAATTCGTGACTCAAATATTCTCCCCCACGATCTGATCGTAAGAACTTGATTTTCCTGTCACGTTGATTCTCAACCTCACTCTGAAATTCCTTGAACTTTTCAAAGGTCTCAGACTTGTGTTTCATTAAGTAGACATACCCATATCTACTCAAGTCATCAGTGAGGGTGAGAACATAACGATAGCCACCGCGAGGCTCAACACTCATTGGACCGCACACATCAGTATGTATGATTTCCAATAAGTTGGCTGCTCGCTCCATTGTTCCGGAGAACGGAGTCTTGGTCATGTTGCCCATAAGGCATGGTTTGCACGTGTCAAATGATTCATAATCAAGAGACCCCAAAAGTCCATCTGCATAGAGTTTCTTCATGCGTTTGACACCAATGTGTTGGAAATATGCCCTAGAGGCAATAATAAAAGCATTATTATTATATTTCCTTGTTCATGATAATTGTGTTTATTCATGCTATAATTGTGTTATCCGGAAATCGTAATACATGTGTGAATAACAGACACTGACATGTCCCTAGTGAGCCTCTAGTTGACTAGCTCGTTGATCAACAGATAGTCATGGTTTCCTGACTATGGACACTGGATGTCATTGATAACGAGATCACATCATTGGGAGAATGATGTGATGGACAAGACCCAATCCTAAACATAGCACAAGATCGTATAGTTCGTTTGCTAGAGTTTTCCAATGTCAAGTATCTTTTCCTTAGACCATGAGATCGTGTAACTTCCGAATACCGTAGGAGTGCTTTGGGTATGCCAAACGTCACAACGTAACTGGGTGACTATAAAGGTAGACTACGGGTATCTCCGAAAGTGTCTGTTGGGTGACATGGATCAAGACTGGGATTTGTCACTCCGTATGACGGAGAGGTATCACTGGGCCCACTCGGTAATGCATCATCATAATGAGCTCAGAGTGATCAAGTGTCTGGTCACGGGATCATGCATTACGGTACGAGTAAAGTGACTTGCCGGTAACGAGATTGAACGAGGTATTGGGATACCGACGATCGAATCTCGGGCAAGTAACATATCGATAGACAAAGGGAATAGCGTACGGGATTGATTAAATCCTCGACATCGTGGTTCATCCGATGAGATCATCGTGGAGCATGTGGGAGCCAACATGGGTATCCAGATCCCGCTGTTGGTTATTGACCGGAGAGTCGTCTCGGTCATGTCTGCTTGTCTCCCGAACCCGTAGGGTCTACACACTTAAGGTTCGGTGACGCTAGGGTTATGAAGATATGTATATGCAGAAACCCGAATGTTGTTCGGAGTCCCGGATGAGATCCCGGACGTCGCGAGGAGTTCCGGAATGGTCTGGAGGTAAAGAATTATATATAGGAAGTGCTATTTCGGGCATCGAGACAAGTTTCGGGGTTATCGGTATTGTACCGGGACCACCGGAAGGGTCCCGGGGGTCCACCGGGTGGGGCCACCTGTCCCGGGGGGCCACATGGGCTGTAGGGGGTGCGCCTTGGCCTAGATGGGCCAAGGGCACCAGCCCCGATAGGCCCATGCACCTAGGGTTTCCACCAAGGAGGAGTCCTAGTGGTGGAAGGCACCCCGAGGTGCCTTGGGGGGGAGGGAAACCCTCCCCTGGCTGCCGCACCTAGGAGATCAGATCTCCTAGGCTGCGCACCAGCCCCCCCTGGCACCCCTATATATAGTGGGGGAGAGGAGGGACTTCATATACCAGCCCCTGGCGCCTCCACCTCCCCCCGTTACGTCTCTCCCTCGTAGTCTCGGCGAAGCCCTGCTGCTGTGACGCCCTACATCCACCACCACGCCGTCGTGCTGCTGGATCTTCATCAACCTCTCCTTCCCCCTTGCTGGATCAAGAAGGAGGAGACGTCTCCCGTCCCGTACGTGTGTTGAACGCGGAGGTGCCGTCCGTTCGGTGCTGGTCATCGGTGATTTGAATCACGTCGAGTACGACTACATCATCACCGTTCTTTTGAACGCTTCCGCTCGCGATCTACAAAGGTATGTAGATGCATCCAATGACTCGTTGCTAGATGAACTCCTAGATGATCTTGGTGAAACGAGTAGGAAAATTTTTGTTTTCTGCAACGTTCCCCAACAGTGGCATCATGAGCTAGATCTATGCGTAGTTCTTCTTGCGCGAGTAGAACACAATTTGTTGTGGGCGTAGATTTGTCAACTTTCTTGCCGTTACTAGTCCTTTCTTGCTTCAGCGGTATTGTGGGATGAAGCGGCCCGGACCAACCTTACATGTACGCTTACGTGAGACCGGTTCCACCGACTAACATGCACTAGTTGCATAAGGTGGCTGGCGGGTGTCTGTCTCTCCTACTTTAGTTGGAGCGGAATCGATGAACAGGGTCCTTATGAAGGGTAAATAGAAGTTGACAAATCACGTTGTGGCTTTAACGTAGGTAAGAAAACGTTCTTGCTAGAACCCTAATTCAGCCACGTAAAACTTGCAACAACAATTAGAGGACGTCTAACTTGTTTTTGCAGCAAGTGGTTTGTGATATGATATGGCCAAAGTTGTGATGAATGATGAATGATCTATATGTGATGTATGAGATGTTCATGCTATTGTAATAGGATTCACGACTTACATGTCGATGAGTATGACAACCGGCAGGAGCCATAGGAGTTGTCTTTATTCTTTTATATGACCTGCGTGTCATCAAGAAACGCCATGTAAATTACTTTACTTTATTGCTAAACGCGTTAGCCATAGTAGTAGAAGTAATAATTGGCGAGCAACTTCATGGAGACACGATGATGGAGATCATGATGATGGAGATCATGGTGTCAAGCCGGTGACAAGATGATCATGGAGCCCCAAGATGGAGATCAAAGGAGCTATGTGATAATGGCCATATCATGTCACGTTTATTATTTGATTGCATGTGATGTTTATCATGTTTTGCATCTTGTTTACTTAGAACGACGGTATTAAATAAGATGATCCCTCGCAATAATTTCAAGAAGTGTTCCCCCTAACTGTGCACCGTTGCGACAGTTCGCTGTTTCAAAACTCCACGTGATGATCGGGTGTTTTATTCAGACGTTCACATACAACGGGTGTAAGACAGATTTACACATGCAAACACTTAGGTTGACTTGACGAGCCTAGCATGTACAGACATGGCCTCGGAACACAAAAGACCAAAAGGTCGAGCATGAGTCGTATAGTAGATACGATCAACATGAAGATGTTCACCGACGTTGACTAGTCCGTCTCACGTGATGATCGGACACGGTCTAGTTAAACTCGGATCATGTAATACTTAGATGACTGGAGGGATGTCTAATCTAAGTGGGAGTTCACTAATAATTTGATCAGTTGAACTTAATTATCATGAACTTAATCTAAAATCTTTGCAATATGTCTTGTAGATCAAATGACCAACGTAGTCCTCAACTTCAACACGTTCCTAGAGAAAACTAAGCTGAAAGACGATGGCAGCAACTATACGGACTGGGTCCGGAACCTGAGGATCATCCTCATAGCTGCCAAGAAAGATTATGTCCTACAAGCACCGCTTCGTGACGCGCCCGTTCTCCCTGCAGAACAAGATGTTATGAACGCTTGGCAGGCACGTTCCGATGACTACTCCCTCATTCAGTGCAGCATGCTTTACAGCCTAGAGCCGGGGCTCCAAAAGCGTTTTGAGAGACATGGAGCATATGAGATGTTCGAAGAGCTGAAAATGGTTTTCCAAGCTCATGCCCGGGTCGAGAGATATGAAGTCTCCGACAAATTCTTCAGCTGTAAGATGGAGGAAAACAGTTCTGTCAGTGAGCACATACTCACTATGTCTGGGTTGCATAACCGCTTGACTCAGCTGGGAGTTAATCTCCCGGATGATGCGGTCATTGACAGAATCCTCCAGTCGCTTCCACCAAGCTACAAGAGCTTTGTGATGAACTTCAATATGCAGGGGATGGAAAAGACCATTCCTGAAGTATTTGCTATGCTGAAATCAGCAGAGGTAGAAGTCAGGAAGGAACATCAAGTGTTGATGGTCAATAAAACCACTAAGTTCAAGAAAGGCAAGGGTAAAAAGAACTTCAAGAAGGACGGCAAGGAGGTTGCCGCGCCCGGCAAGCAAGCTGCCGGGAAGAAGCCAAAGAATGGACCCAAGCCCGAGACTGAGTGCTTTTATTGCAAGGGAAGCGGTCACTGGAAGCGGAACTGCCCTAAGTACTTAGCGGATAAGAAGGCCGGCAAAACAAAAGGTATATGTGATATACATGTAATTGATGTGTACCTTACTAGTGCCCGTAGTAGCTCCTGGGTATTTGATACCGGTGCAGTTGCTCACATTTGTAACTCAAAGCAGGGGCTGCGGAATAAGCGGAAACTGGCAAAGGACGAGGTGACGATGCGCGTCGGGAATGGTTCCAAGGTCAATGTGGTCGCCGTCGGCACGCTACCTCTGCATCTCCCTTCGGGATTAGTTTTAAACCTTAATAATTGTTATTTAGTGCCAGCTTTGAGCATGAACATTGTATCGGGATCTCGTTTAATTCGAGATGGCTACTCTTTTAAATCTGAGAATAATGGTTGTTCCATTTTTATGAGAGATATGTTTTATGGTCATGCTCCTATGGTGAATGGTTTATTCTTTATGAATCTCGAACGTGATGCTACACATGTTCATAATGTGAGTACCAAAAGAAGTAAGGTTGATAATGATAGTCCCACATACTTGTGGCACTGCCGCCTTGGTCACATAGGTGTCAAACGCATGAAGAAGCTCCATGCTGATGGACTTTTAGAGTCTCTTGATTATGAATCATTTGACACGTGCGAACCATGCCTTATGGGTAAAATGACCAAGACTCCGTTCTCAGGAACAATGGAGCGAGCAACCGACTTATTGGAAATCATACATACTGATGTGTGCGGTCCGATGAGTGTTGAGGCTCGCGGTGGCTATCGTTATGTTCTCACCCTCACTGATGATTTAAGTAGGTATGGGTATATCTACTTAATGAAACACAAGTCTGAAACCTTTGAAAAGTTCAAGGAATTTCAGAGTGAGGTTGAAAATCAACGTGACAGGAAAATCAAGTTTCTACGATCAGATCGTGGAGGAGAATACTTGAGTCACGAGTTTGGGGCACACTTAAGAAAATGTGGAATAGTTTCACAACTCACGCCGCCTGGAACACCTCAGCGTAATGGTGTGTCCGAACGTCGTAATCGCACTCTGTTAGATATGGTGCGATCTATGATGTCTCTTACCGATTTACCGCTTTCTTTTTGGGGCTATGCTTTAGAGACTGCCGCATTCACTTTAAATAGGGCTCCGTCGAAATCCGTTGAGACGACACCGTATGAATTGTGGTTTGGGAAGAAACCTAAGCTGTCGTTTCTAAAAGTTTGGGGATGCGATGCTTATGTCAAGAAACTTCAACCTGAAAAGCTCGAACCCAAATCGGAAAAATGCGTCTTCATAGGATACCCAAAAGAAACTATTGGGTACACCTTCTACCTCAGATCCGAAGGCAAGATCTTTGTTGCCAAGAATGGGTCCTTTCTGGAGAAAGAGTTTCTCTCGAAAGAAGTAAGTGGGAGGAAAGTAGAGCTTGATGAAGTATTACCTCTTGAACCGGAAAATGGCGCAACTCAAGAAAATGTTCCTGAGGTGCCTGCACCGACTAGAGAGGAAGTTGATGACAATGATCAAGATACTTCTGATCAAGCCCCTACTGAAATTCGAAGGTCCACAAGGACACGTTCCGCACCAGAGTGGTACGGCAACCCTGTCTTGGAAATCATGCTGTTAGACAACGGTGAACCTTCGAACTATGAAGAAGCGATGGCGGGCCCGGATTCCGACAAATGGCTAGAAGCCATGAAATCCGAGATAGGATCCATGTATGAAAACAAAGTATGGACTTTGACTGACTTGCCCGTTGAGCGGCGAGCCATAGAAAATAAATGGATCTTTAAGAAGAAGACAGACGCGGATGGTAATGTGACCATCTATAAAGCTCGGCTTGTCGCTAAGGGTTATCGACAAGTTCAAGGGGTTGACTACGATGAGACTTTCTCACCGGTAGCGAAGCTGAAGTCCGTCCGAGTAATGTTAGCAATTGCCGCATTCTATGATTACGAAATATGGCAAATGGACGTCAAAACGGCATTCCTTAATGGTTTCCTTAAGGAAGAATTGTATATGATACAGCCGGAAGGTTTTGTCGATCCTAAGAATGCTGACAAAGTGTGCAAGCTCCAACGCTCGATTTATGGGCTGGTGCAAGCATCTCGGAGTTGGAACATTCGCTTTGATGAGATGATCAAAGCGTTTGGGTTTACACAGACTTATGGAGAAGCCTGCGTTTACAAGAAAGTGAGTGGGAGCTCTGTAGCATTTCTCATATTATATGTAGATGACATACTTTTGATGGGAAATGATATAGAACTCTTGGACAGCATCAAGGCCTACTTGAATAAAAGTTTTTCAATGAAGGACCTTGGAGAAGCTACTTATATATTAGGCATCAAAATCTATAGAGATAGATCAAGACGCCTCATAGGTCTTTCACAAAGCACATACCTTGATAAGATATTGAAGAAGTTCAATATGGATCAATCCAAGAAGGGGTTCTTGCCTGTGTTACAAGGTATGAAATTGAGCTCAGCTCAATGTCCGACCACGGCAGAAGATATAGAAGAGATGAGCGTCATCCCCTATGCCTCAGCCATAGGTTCTATTATGTATGCCATGCTGTGTACCAGACCTGATGTTAACCTTGCCGTCAGTTTGGTAGGAAGGTACCAAAGTAATCCCGGCAAGGAACACTGGACAACGGTCAAGAATATCCTGAAGTACCTGAAAAGGACTAAGGAAATGTTTCTCGTTTATGGAGGTGACGAAGAGCTCGTCGTAAAGGGTTACGTCGACACTAGCTTCGACACAGATCTGGATGACTCTAAGTCACAAACCGGATACGTGTATATTTTGAATGGTGGGGCAGTAAGCTGGTGCAGTTGCAAGCAAAGCGTCATGGCAGGATCTACATGTGAAGCGGAGTACATGGCAGCCTCGGAGGCAGCACATGAAGCAATATGGGTGAAGGAGTTCATCACCGACCTAGGAGTCATACCCAATGCGTCGGGGCCGATCAAGCTCTTCTGTGACAACACTGGAGCTATTGCACTTGCCAAGGAGCCCAGGTTTCACAAGAAGACAAGGCACATCAAGCGTCGCTTCAACTCCATTCGTGAAAATGTTCAAGATGGAGACATAGAGATTTGTAAAGTACATACGGACCTGAATATAGCAGATCCGTTGACTAAACCTCTCCCTAGAGCAAAACATGATCAACACCAGAATTCTATGGGTGTTCGATTCATCACAATGTAACTAGATTATTGACTCTAGTGCAAGTGGGAGACTGTTGGAAATATGCCCTAGAGGCAATAATAAAAGCATTATTATTATATTTCCTTGTTCATGATAATTGTCTTTATTCATGCTATAATTGTGTCATCCGGAAATCGTAATACATGTGTGAATAACAGACACTGACATGTCCCTAGTGAGCCTCTAGTTGACTAGCTCGTTGATCAACAGATAGTCATGGTTTCCTGACTATGGACACTGGATGTCATTGATAACGAGATCACATCATTGGGAGAATGATGTGATGGACAAGACCCAATCCTAAACATAGCACAAGATCGTATAGTTCGTTTGCTAGAGTTTTCCAATGTCAAGTATCTTTTCCTTAGACCATGAGATCGTGTAACTCCCGGATACCGTAGGAGTGCTTTGGGTATGCCAAACGTCACAATGTAACTGGGTGACTATAAAGGTAGACTACGGGTATCTCCGAAAGTGTCTGTTGGGTGACATGGATCAAGACTGGGATTTGTCACTCCGTATGACGGAGAGGTATCACTGGGCCCACTCGGTAATGCATCATCATAATGAGCTCAGAGTGATCAAGTGTCTGGTCACGGGATCATGCATTACGGTACGAGTAAAGTGACTTGCCGGTAACGAGATTGAACGAGGTATTGGGATACCGACGATCGAATCTCGGGCAAGTAACATATCGATAGACAAAGGGAATAGCGTACGGGATTGATTAAATCCTCGACATCGTGGTTCATCCGATGAGATCATCGTGGAGCATGTGGGAGCCAACATGGGTATCCAGATCCCGCTGTTGGTTATTGACCGGAGAGTCGTCTCGGTCATGTCTGCTTGTCTCCCGAACCCGTAGGGTCTACACACTTAAGGTTCGGTGACGCTAGGGTTATGAAGATATGTATATGCAGAAACCCGAATGTTGTTCGGAGTCCCGGATGAGATCCCGGACGTCACGAGGAGTTCCAGAATGGTCCGGAGGTAAAGAATTATATATAGGAAGTGCTATTTCGGGCATCGGGACAAGTTTCGGGGTTATCGGTATTGTACCGGGACCACCGGAAGGGTCCCGGGGGTCCACCGGGTGGGGCCACCTATCCCGGGGGGCCACATGGGCTGTAGGGGGTGCGCCTTGGCCTAGATGGGCCAAGGGCACCAGCCCCTATAGGCCCATGCGCCTAGGGTTTCCACCAAGGAGGAGTCCTAGTGGTGGAAGGCACCCCGAGGTGCCTTGGGGGGGAGGGAAACCCTCCCCTGGCCGCCGCACCTAGGAGATCAGATCTCCTAGGCTGCGCACCAGCCCCCCTGGCACCCCTATATATAGTGGGGGAGAGGAGGGACTTCATATACCAGCCCCTGGCGCCTCCACCTCCCCCCGTTACGTCTCTCCCTCGTAGTCTCAGCGAAGCCCTGCTGCTGTGACGCCCTGCATCCACCACCACGCCGTCGTGCTGCTGGATCTTCATCAACCTCTCCTTCCCCCTTGCTGGATCAAGAAGGAGGAGACGTCTCCCGTCCCGTACGTGTGTTGAACGCGGAGGTGCCGTCCGTTCGGCGCTGGTCATCGGTGATTTGAATCACGTCGAGTACGACTACATCATCACCGTTCTTTTGAACGCTTCCGCTCGCGATCTACAAAGGTATGTAGATGCATCCAATCACTCGTTGCTAGATGAACTCCTAGATGATCTTGGTGAAACGAGTAGGAAATTTTTTGTTTTCTGCAACGTTCCCCAACACAATGTGACCAAGGCGACAGTGCCACAAGTATGTGGGACTATCATTATCAACCTTACATCTTTTGGCATTCACACTATGAATATGTGTAACATCACGTTCGAGATTAAATAAGAATAAACCATTGACCAGCGGGGCATGACCATAAAATATGTCTCTCATATAAATAGAACAACCATTATTCTCAGATTTAAAGGAGTAGCCATCTCGCATTAAACGAGATCCAGATACAATGTTCATGCTCAAAGCTGGTACTAAATAACAATTATTGAGGTTTAAAACTAATCCCGTAGGTAAATGTAGAGGTAGTGTGCCGACGGCGATCACATCGACCTTGAAACCATTCCCGACGCGCATCGTCACCTCGTCCTTCGCCAGTCTCCGTTTATTCCACAGTTCCTGTTTTGAGTTACAAATATGAGCAACTGCACCGATATCAAATACCCAAGAGCTACTACGAGTGCTGGTTAGGTACACATCAATAACATGTATATCACATATACCTTTGGCATTGCCAGCCTTCTTATCTGCTAACTACTTGGGGGCAGTTCCGCTTCCAGTGACCGTTTCCCTTGCAATAAAAGCACTCAGTCTCAGGCTTGGGTCCATTCTTTGGCTTCTTCCCGGCAGCTTGCTTCCCGGGCACGGCAACTCCCTTGCCGTCCTTCTTGAAGTTCTTTTTACCCTTGCCTTTCTTGAACTTAGTGGTTTTATTCACCATCAACACTTGATGTTCCTTTTTGATTTCCACCTTCACTGATTTCAGCATTGAATATACCTCAGGAATGGTCTTTTCCATCCCCTGCATATTGAAGTTCATCACAAAGCTCTTGTAGCTAGGTGGGAGCGACTGAAGGATTCTGTCAATGACCGCATCATCCGAGAGATTAACTCCCAGCTGAGACAAGCGGTTGTGCAACCCAGACATTTTGAGTATGTGCTCGCTGACGGAACTATTCTCCTCCATCTTACAACTGTAGAACTTGTTGGAGACTTCATATCTCTCGACCCGGGCATGAGCTTGGAAAACCATTTTCAGCTCTTGGAACATCTCATATGCTCCGTGTTGCTCAAAACGCTTTTGGATCCCCGGTTCTAAGCTGTAAAGCATGCCGCACTGAACCAGGGAGTAATCATCACTACGCGTCTGCCAAGCGTTCATAACGTCTTGTTCTGCTTGGAAAACAGGTGCTTCACCTAGCGGTGCATCAAGGACATATGCTTTCCTGGCAGCTATGATGATGATCCTCAGGTTACGGACCCAGTCCGTGTAGTTGCTGCCATCGTCTTTCAGCTTGGTTTTCTCTAGGAACGCATTGAAGTTGAGGGTAAAATTAGCGTGGGCCATTTGATCTACAAGACATATTGCAAAGAATTTTAGACTATGTTCATGATAATTAAGTTCATCTAATCAAATTATTTAATGAACTCCCACTCAGATAGACATCCCTCTAGTCATCTAAGTGATACATGATACGATTCAACTAGGCCGTGTCCGATCATCACGTGAGACAGACTAGTCATCATCAGTGAACATCTTCATGTTGATCATATCTTCTATACGACTCATGTTCGACCTTTCGGTCTTCCGTGTTCCGAGGCCATGTCTGTACATGCTAGGCTCGTCAAGTCAACCTAAGTGTATTGCGTGTGTAAATCTGGCTTACACTCGCTGTATGCGAACGTTAGAACCTATCACACCCGATCATCACGTGGTGCTTCGGAACAACGGACCTTAGCAAGGGTGCACAGTTAGGGGGAACACTTTCTTGAAATTATTGCGAGGGATCATCTTATTTATGCTACCGTCGTTCTAAGCAAATAAGATGTAAAACATGATAAATATCACATGCAATCAAATAGTGACATGATATGGCCAATATCATTTTGCTCCTTTTGATCTCCATCTTCGGGGCGCCATGATCATCATTGTCACCGGCATGACACCATGACCTCCATCATCGTGTCTTCATGAAGTTGTCTCGCCAACTATTACTTCTACTACTATGGCTAACAGTTAGCAATAAAGTAAAGTAACTACATGACGTTTATGTTGACACGCAGGTCATAAATAAATTAAGACAACTCCTATGGCTCTTGCCGGTTGTCATACTCATCGACATGCAAGTCGTGATTCCTATTACAAGAACATGATCGATCTCATACATCACATATATCATTCATCACATCCTTTTGGCCATATCACATCACACGGCATATGCTGCAAAAACAAGTTAGACGTCCTCTAATTGTTGTTGCAAGTTTTTACGTGGCTGCTATAGGTTTCTAGCAAGAACGTTTCTTACCTATGCCAAAACCACAACGTGATATGCCAATTTCTATTTACCCTTCATAAGGAACCTTTTCATCGAATCCGATCCGACTAAAGTGGGAGAGACACACACCCGCTAGCCACCTTATGCAACTAGTGCATGTCAGTCGGTGGAACCAGTCTCATGTAAGCGTACGTGTAAGGTCGGTCCGGGACGCTTCATCCCATAATGTCGCTGAATCAAGATAAGACTAGTAACGGCAAGTAAATTGACAAAATCGACGCCCACAACAACTTGTGTTCTACTCGTGCATAGAAACTACGCATAGACCTAGCTCATGATGCCACTGTTGGGGATCGTTGCAAAAATTAAAAAAAAATCTACGCATCACCAAGATCAATCTATGGAGTAACTAGCAACGAGAGGGGAGTGCATATTCATACCCTTGAAGATCGTGAGTCGGAAGCATTGCAAGAACGCGGTTGGAGGAGTCGTACACGTAGCGATTCAGATCGCGGCCGAATCCGATCTAAGCACCGAACAACGGTGCCTCCACGTTCAACACACGTGCAGCCCGGCGACGTCTCCCATGCCTTGATCCAGCAAGGAGGAGGAAGAGGTTGAGTAAGAAGGCTCCAACAGCAGCATGACGGCGTGGTGGTGATGGAGTGGCAGTTCTCCGGCAGGGCTTCGCCAAGCTCACGCGAAGAAGGAGAGGTGTTGGGGAGGGGAGAGGCTGCGCCTTGGATGTGGTGCTGCAGCCCTCCCCTCGCCCCTCTATTTATAGGGACAAGGGGAAAGGGGGCCGGCCCCTCTAGATGAGATCTAGAGGGAGGAGCGGCGACCAAGTGGGAGGGGGCTTGCCACCCAAGCAAGGGTGGCGCCCCCCTTTAGGGTTCCCCCCAAACCCTAGGCGCATGGGCCCTAGGGTGGGATGGCGCCCAGCCCACTAGGGGCTGGTTCCCTTCCACCTACAGCCTATAAGGCCCTCCGGGGCAGGTGGACCCTCCCGGTGGACCCCCGGAACCCCTCCGGTGGTCCCGGTACAATACCGGCATACCCCCGAATATTTCCGGTGACCGTATGATGACTTCCCATATATAAATCTTCACCTCCGGACTATTCCGGAACTCCTCGCGACGTCCGGGATCTCATCCGGGACTCCGAATAACATTCGGTAATCACATACAAATCCTCCTAATAACCCTAGCGTCATCGAACCTTAAGTGTGTAGACCCTACAGGTTCAGGAACCATGCAGACATGACCGAGACAACTCTCCGGCCAATAACCAACAGCGGGATCTGGATACCCATGTTGGCTCCCACATGTTCCATGATGATCTCATCGGATGAACCACGATGTCGAGGATTCAAGCAATCCCGTATACAATTCCCTTTGTCAATCGGTACGTTACTTGCCCGAGATTCGATCGTCGGTATCTCAATACCTCGTTCAATCTCATTACCGGCAAGTCACTTTACTCGTCCGCAACACATCATCCCGTGACAAACCCTTTAGTTCACATTGAGCTCATTACGATGATGTCTTACCGAGTGGGCCCAGAGATACCTCTCCGTCATACGGGGTGACAAATCCCAGTCTCGATTTGTGCCAACCCAACAGACACTTTCGGAGATACCCGTAGTGCACCTTTATACCACCCATTTACGTTGTGACATTTGGCACACCCAAAGTATTCCTACAGTATCCGGGAGTTGCACAATCTCATGGTCTAAGGAAAAGATACTTGACATTAGAAAAGCTCTAGCAGACGAACTACACGATCTTGTGCTATGCTTAGGATTAGGTCTTGTCCATCACATCTTTCCCTTAATGATGTGATCCCGTTAGCAATGACATCCAATGTCCATAGTTAGGAAACCATGACCATCTGTTGATCAACGAGCTAGTCAACTAGAGGCTCACTAGAGACATGTTGTGGTCTATGTATTCACACATGAATCACGATTTCCGGATAATACAATTATAGCATGAACAATAGACAATTATCATGAACAAGGAAATATAATAATAACCATTTTATTATTGCCTCTAGGGCATATTTCCAACACCCCCTCCTCCGTCGCCTCCCTGTCCGCTCGCGCGCCCCCGCGGGCGTCGGGCGGACCCCGGGATCCGCCTCTCCTCCGGCCCCACCTCCCCGTCCTTCTCCCTCCCACCGCCGGTGAGGTCTGCCGGGCCCTGCCCGCGCAGCGCCGGTGGCGGCGGGCCGTTCTTTCCCCGCGCGCACTTGGGGAGGCGCGGGGGCCTCCTGAGGGCGGCGGTGCACCTCGGCCAGCAGTGGTGCGGCTCGGTGGCGGGCCATGGGGTTCTCGGTGCGGCGGCGCGACCGTTGGTCGCGGGACGGCGTGGCGGTGCTGGTGGCCGCCGGCGCCCGGGCGGCCAAGATCTGGGCCCTTTCGGGCTCCATCTGGGCTTGGGCGGGCCGGCGGGCCGGTGCGCGGCGACGCTGCTCCCTGGTTGGTGGCGAGGAGGCGATGGTCTGCGGGCGGTGGCGGCTTCGTCGGCCGGCGAGCTGCAGCATGACGGCAGGGGCTGTCCAGATCCTTTTGGGTCCGGCCGGGCCTCGGCGCCTGGCAGGCCCCTTGTTCGTGCGTCCGGTCAGCTCTGCGGCAGCGGTGGTGGTTGTCCCCTCACGTCGGTGATGTTGCGGAAGCCCCCGAGGCCTCTAGCTCTTCTCCGGCCCTCCAGGTCTCATGTCGGTGACCTCAGGGAGATGGCGAAGTTGATTCGGTGGCCGTGGTGGCACATATTGGTGGGCGGCGTGATGGGCGATGCACTATGATTCGTCTGGGGTGGTGGTGGGGGTTTGGGTTGGGAGAAATCTTTGGCGGCTCGTCCTGCCCCGACGCGGCGACGCCTGTGGGTGCCGCCGGACCTTTCTGAAGGGCGTCGGGTACACCCTTCCCCCACTGCCCCCCGTGTACCGGGGGAAACCCTAGGACTAGTCCGGGCAACAGCAGCATCGTCGTCGTCTCCTTCTTGAAGGTGTTGCTTGTTGCGCGACGCTTCGGAATGTTGGGAGCGTGGTGATACTTCTCTGGAGGGTGCAGTGGTCGCCAGTCGTCTTCGTTCGTTGATCTGCCGTTGTTGGCATTAGTTTCTCTCTCTTTTTCTCTGTTTTTCTTTGGGCTTGTTTGTGTTGCGGCCCCAGCACCTATTGTTGGATGTATCGGTGGTTGCTTTGTAATACAAAGCGGGGGGAAACTGAGGGAGTCCTGGATTAGGGGGTCTCCAGACAGTCGGACTATATCCTTTGGCCGGACTGTTGGACTATGAAGATACGAGATTGAAGACTTCGTCCCGTGTCCGGATGGGACTTTACTTGGCGTGGAAGGCAAGCTAGGCAATACGGATATGTATATCTCCTCCTTTGTAACCGACCTTGTGTAACCCTAGCCCCTTCCTGTGTCTATATAAACCGGAGGGTTTTAGTCCGTAGGACAACATACAATCATACCATAGGCTAGCTTCTAGGGTTTAGCCTCTCCGATCTCGTGGTAGATCAACTCTTGTACTACTCATATTATCAAGAATAAATCAAGCAGGACGTAGGGTTTTACCTCCATCAAGAGGGCCCGAACCTGGGTAAAACATCGTGCCCCCTGCCTCCTGTTACCATCCGCCTTAGACGCACAGTTCGAGACCCCCTACCCGAGATCCGCCGGTTTTGACACCGACATTGGTGCTTTCATTGAGAGTTCCTCTGTGTTGTCATCATTAGGCTTGATGGCTCCTTCAATCATCGATAGCGATGCAGTTCAGGGTGAGACTTTTCTCCCCGGACAGATCTTTGTGTTCGGCGGCTTCACACTGTGGGCCAACTTGCTGGGCCATCTGGAGCAGATCGAGAGTTACGCCCCTGTCCACCAGGTCAAGTTTGGAGGCTTAAACTACACGGTCGATATCCACGGAGACTTGATCTTCGACGGATTCGAGCCCCTGCCTAGTGCGCCACACGGTCACGATGAACTTGATTTAGCTCTGCCATCGGACAGTGTTCAGGAGATCACGCCGGCAACCGCTCTGACCCTCAATTCGGAGCCAGTTGCGCCATCTATGGACGGGTGGATAGACCCCGCCACGGAGGCCGCACTCTCATCGGCGATCGAGCCGAGTATCGACCTTACCCTTCATGGGAGCCGTGACGCTGAACTACTGAATTCTTCCCCGGCCACGGACTTCGAGCCGCCTGCACTCGTGCCTATTGAATCCAACTGGGCGCCGATCATGGAGTTCACCTCCGCGGATATCTTTCAGCACTCGCCCTTCGGCGACATACTGAACTCATTAAGCTCTCTCTCCCTGTCAGGAGAGTCCGGTCCGAACTATGTTCGGCAGGATTGGGATGCGGATGACGAAGAAATTCGCTACCCACCCACCACCCACTTAGTAGCCACTATCGACGATTTGACCGACATGCTCGACTTCGACTCCGAAGACATCGATGGTATGGACAACGATGCAGGAGACAAATAGGAACCACTGCCCACAGGGCACTGGACACCCACTTCATCATATGATGTATACATGGTGGACACACCCAAAGAAAACGACGACGAGGAACGGAAGGACGCAGTGAAGGGTTGTTCCCTCGAGAAGTAGTCAAAGCGGTGGCGTAAGCGCTGCTCCAAATCCCGTCTCGGCAGAAATAGCGGTCATATAGACCCAGTGATAGAGCAGGGTGAACCATCGCCCGACCAGGGCAACACGGAGAATCAAACCAAACAACCCGACCCCGTCGAAGATAACAGTCCAGACGACATCACACCGGACAGGCACCCGGAGCAACAGAATGCCCATCAAAGGCTGGTTGCCACTGTGAGGAGTTTGAAAAAGCAGAAGCAAAGGCTCAGGGCTGCATAAGACACACTCAGAATCAGATGGAGTGAAGTACTCAATACTGCAGCGAAGTACGGCGGTAATCGCCACACCAAGAGCTACCCGAAGCGAAAGCTGCTACCTGAATTCGATGAGGAGGCCTTAGATCCCCCGCAATCAAAAAACAAAAAGGCCATCCAGTCGGATAGACGACCTCGTGGCCAACATAGAACGGCAAACGACGCCGCACATAAGCCGGTACGCGATCCACGTGAGGACTCGCATCAAAAGTACGGCGCAACCAGATCCATCTACGGGCCACGCAAGCGCGCTCCAGCATGCAGTGCAACACAACAAACATCCCAATACCTCGGTACACCCAAATACAGGGGTGCCGCACACCCCCTATGTTTCACCGATGAGGTGCTGGACCATGAATTTCCAGAGGGATTCAAACCCGTAAACATAGAGGCGTACGATGGAACGACAGACCCTGGGGTCTGGATTGAGGACTACATCCTCCATATCCATATGGCTCGAGGAGACGATCTCCACGCCATCAAGTACTTACCCCTCAAGCTCAAAGGGCCAGCTCGGCACTGGCTTAAAAGCCTCCCCGAAAACTCCATTGGAAGCTGGGAAGAGCTCGAAGACGCCTTTCGGGCAAATTTTCAAGGGACCTATGTCCGACCACCGGATGCAGACGATTTAAGTCATATAACTCAACAGCCCGGAGAGTCAGCCCGAAAGCTTTGGAACAGGTTCCTCACTAAAAAGAACCAAATAGTCGACTGTCCGGACGCCGAAGCCTTAGCAGCTTTCAAGCACAGCGTTCGAGACGAATGGCTTGCCAGACACCTCGGCCAAGAAAAGCCGAGAACAATGGCAGCATTAACAAGCCTCATGACCCGCTTTTGCGCGGGCGAGGACAGCTGGTTAGCCCGATGCAGCACCAGCGACCCAAGTACATCCGAAGTCAGGGACGGAAATGGGAAATCACGACGCAGCAAAAACAAGCGCCGGAATAAAGAAGACAGCCCGAAGAGCACAGCGGTAAACGCCGGATTCAAAAGCTCTCGGCCAGGTCAGCAAAAGCTGCCCCCAAAGGCAACAGAGACGAACTGTCCAGCCTAAACAAGATTCTGGACCAAATATGTCAGATCCATAGCACCCCCGATAAACCTACAAATCATACCCATAGAGAATGTTGGGTCTTCAAGCAGTCCGGCAAGCTCAACGCCGAACACAAGGGGCAGGATACACCAAGCAAAGACGAGGACGAGCCTTGCAAGCAAAGCACTGGGGAACAAAAGAAATTCCCACCAGAAGTTAAAACAGTAAACATGTTACACGTGACAAAGGGGGGAAACAAAAGCGGCACTCCTAGAGACACATGTATTAGGGCCTATCACAGCGGAGTTCTGCCACCAGTCGTCCCAACCGGTCACCTTCGACCATCGAGATTACTCAGCAAGTATTCGGCGTGCAGGATGGGTTGCCTTGGTATTAGACCCAATAATTGACGGATACCACTTCACACGAGTCCTGATGGACGGTGGCAACAGTTTAAACCTGATATATCAGGACATAGTCCGCAAAATGGGGATAGACCCAACAAAAATTAGCCGCAGCAATACTACCTTTAAAGGAGTAACGCCAGGCCTAGAGGCCCATTGCACGGGCTCCCTGCTACTAGAGGTTATATTCGGCTTTCCCGATAACTTCCGTAGCGAAAATTTAACTTTCCACATCGCTCCGTTCCAAAGTGGCTATCAAGCACTACTCGGACGCGAAGCTTTCGCTCGCTTTAATGCAATACCGCATTACGCTTTCCTCATGCTTAAGATGCCCGGTCCACATGGCATCATTACAGTAAATGGAAATATTGAGCGCTCCTTGCGCGCGGAAGACCGTGCGGCTGCCTTGGCAGCCGCGCACTAAACGGCCTCACCAACTAAAGCACCTGACAGGTCGTTAAGACCACGGACACGGTTGGACGAGTCCGGTACTGCTATATGTAATTGATACAGGTTGGATGGCTATACCCCTATTACAATACAAGGGGCTCAATGCGCGCGCACAGGTGACAATCAGGCTCAACTTTACTCATATTGTTTATTTAGTATAACTTACCGTTTGCACGGCAACTTTTCAATTAAGTTCCTCTCTTTTTCAGATGACCATCGTGCTACACCCGTCCAGAATACGGCACAATGGAGACACAGGCGCAGACGTGCAGCAGGGACCCGTTCCAAGGATTCTTTTTAGATTAAGACCCTGCGTAAACCTTTTTTACTGTCTCTTGTTGATACACATCCCTCGGATTCTCAATACAATTGAGAAGGATGCTGACGTATTGGCATGTGGCCACGTCAGAATATTGCACGTACCTGGACACCAGGGGCTTATTACAAAGGGCACTGTTTAGGCCCGGTTTACACCATAAAGACCGAATACCTTAGGGAGTGTTCGGCGTCGCGAGTTTGGCCTTATATGCATCAGCTCCGAATCATGTCTTTGGTCAAATGTTGGGTTTGCCCGGCTCCTGTGTTTTGCTGCCTTACGTTCCGCTCTATCGGCTAAGGCGGCACCAGGAGAACTACTGCGATTGTGCCCTGGTTCATCCGGACGAGCACCTCAGTAGAGAAAGCCGAAAACTGACTGTCATGATATAGCGTGAGACTGGTCAACCACTCGATGACCTATCGGAATCTTCGGGATTCCTCCGCCTTAACGAAGGGCCGTTTCCCGGCCAGGCATGTACGCACCCCGAATTCGGATGAGTGCGGAGCCACCAGGGGCTATATAGTAGCCCCACTGTCAAACTCCTCTGGCTAAGTGAAAGTGTTAAAGCATTATAGTCCGGTTGCCTAGTTCGCTGCGCTATCACCTCCTTAATGGACCAAGACGTTGGGTCAAGTGTGAACATGCGTCTTCTGCGAACACCCCCGCATTATATGCGTGGGGGCTGAAGCCGACGACTGCAATCTTTCAGGTTATATACATATATACATAAACGGCCGCACAGGAGGCATCATAATACTTTCGGGCAAAAGTATAAATACAGCCTTGATAAACTTAATAGAACATTGTTTTTACAATGAGAATACATGTCACTCAAACATAATATTCTTCGAGCACTGGGCCTCTATCGAACGAGCGCCTTCAAGAACTTCTTCAAAATAGTGCTCGGCAGCCACTCGGCCTATGGCCGAACCCTGCGCCGCAACAGTGGTGGCATCCATCTCCGCCCAGTATGTTTTGACACGGGCAAGGGCCATCCGCGAGCCTTCTATGCACGCCGACCTCTTCATCACATTAATGCGCGGCACCACATCAAGGAACTGCTGCACCAAACTAAAATAATTGTTCGGCTTTGGCCTTTCTAGCCACAGATAATCCACAACAGACCTCATGGCGAGTCCGGACAACCTATTCAGCTCGGCCCATTCGGCAAGCCGACCAGTCAATGGAAGCGGACGCTCTGGAACATTAAATTGTGACCAGAATAGCTTGTCCGCTTCACGATATGTTTGATCTCGGAAGTATTCGGCCGCATCTACAGCACTCGCCGCCAAGTCCAGATATGCGTCCACTGAACTCCACAGCCGGTCCAGAGGGGCATACCGAGGATCTCCAAACTTCCTCCGCAGCATAAAGGATTTCCCAGTCGCGATATCCCTGGCTTGACGCAGCTCCTCCTTTTTCGCTCTCATCGCAGAGCGGGTGTCTTTGGTCGCCATCGTGGCCTTTTCCAGGTCCGTCGCCTTCGCCTGGTTTTCTTCTTCAAGAAGCTGGCAATGGTCGGCAGTATCTTTTAACTTTACAGCCATCTTGGCCATTTTCTCTTTGCTCTCGCAATGTGCGGCCTGTTCGGCCCTTAACTCTTCGCCTGCTTGCAAAGCAGCCGCATCTCTACTCCTTGCTTGCTCCTTGGCTCGGGCAAGCTCCGCCCGAAGGGTCTCCACGGTGGCTGCTCCATCTGCAGTCACAACATATTAAAGATACTAGCATCATGCTGCTCTTATTATGTGATGATCACCAGAAAAGCCACTCACCCTGTGCCTCGTCAAGCCGCTTGTTGACAAGCATGATGTCGGCATCTGCCGCATCCAGCTGCCGCTTTAGTTCAGCATACCCATCAGTCCGGCTAGCCACCGGAGTTTCCACCACCTGCACATAAAGGTAGTCTGGTTATTACCTGGGACTATGATCCTCTGTTTGCCGCCATTTTCGATGACAACCAGAGTCTCAGGGGCTACTATCTACTCATGGCACATCTAAAAACATGCGGTACTTTCAAAAATATACATCATTTCACGTACCTCAAAACCCGTTAGTAGACTCATAAAGGCTTCATGCAGCCCGCTTTCGGCGGACGAAATCCTTTCAATCACTGTACCCATCAATGTGCGGTGCTCTTTTGAGATAGCCGCCTTCTCCAGCATATCCCTCCGTATATCCGACCGTGCACCAGACGGTGCCGGACTCTTTTGATTGCTTTCTTCGAGATCCGGATACTGAGGACTTCGGGTGGCCATAGGATTACCTTCTGGCCTTGCCGGATCAGGAGAAGCCCTCCGCGATGACACCTCAGGGTTGCCCGCTTCGTAAGGCGGTGTGGCAGGGGGAGGAGTTTCACTCTCCATCATCTCTGGAAGAAGATCCCCCGAAGACGAGCTCAGCTGAGAAGGGTTAAGATCCAAACTGCAAGATAAATACTTTGGTTATTTTCCTCAGAAGTAAGGTAGGATATCTTCACTATTAAATACCTTTTGATTACTTACAGCTCGTTAGAGGGCTGATCCCCGCGCGGACATTGTGCGGCAAGAACACCCTCCGAGGCAGGACCCTCTGGCGGAGATTTCTTCTCCCGTTTGGAAACCTTGATTTCCGGATCTTCGGAGGTAGTCCTCTTCCTTCCCCGGGGAGAGAGAATGTCAGATTCTTCCCCTTGGTTATCCTCCCTCGCGGAGACGCTCATTCCCTCGGTTGGAATAGGTAGCGATGGAGGCCCACTTTTGCCCTCTTTATTCCCCCCTTCATCTTCCTTTGAGGGCACCGGACAAGGTGCTGGCTCGAGCATCTTTTCCAGCACCGGATTGTCCAAGCCTTCAGGAAGGGGGGCCGAACACCGGATCATCTTCGCCTTTGTTATCCAGTCCTGGTCAAAGAGCGATTCTTCAGAATGATGTCATGATAAATAAAAGGACGGTGTGTTTGGCCATGGGATTACTTATTTGGGCACTGGTGCGGTTGCTGCTCAGGCCCACGTCCTCGGTAGTGTCCGGACACTCTATTTGGGGTCCGAAGAACGATTTGTACATCTCCTCGTGCGTCATGCCGAGGAAATTCTGAATAGTGCGCGGTCCTTCTGGGTTGAATTCCCACATGCGGAGGGGCCGGCGTTTGCAAGGCTGGACTCGACGAACCAGCATGACTTGCATTACCATAACCAGACTGAAATCTCCCTCGAAGAGATCTCGGATACGGCTCTGCAGTATTGGCACGTCCTTGGCTGGACCCCAGCTCAGTCCCCTGCTGATCCATGACATCAGTTGTGGTGGAGGGCCCGAGCGAAAGGTGGGGGGCAGCTACCCACTTGGCACTTCGGGGAGCTGTGACGTAAAACCACTCCCGTTGCCACAATCCGGACACCTCTGGAAAGGAACCCTTTGGCCATGGAGCATCAGCAATTTTGCTTATTAAAGCACCTCCGCACGCTGCGTACTGTCCCTCGACCATCTTCGGCTTCACATCGAAGGTCTTGAGCCACAAGCCGAAGTGAGGGGTAATGCGGAGGAAGGCCTCACAAACGACAATAAATGACGAGATGTGAAGAAGGGAGTCCGGGGCCAGATCGTGAAAATCCAGCCCGTAATAGAACATAAGACCCCTGACAAAGGGATCCAGAGCGAGGCCTAGTCCTCGGAGGAAGTGGGAGACGAACACAACGCTCTCGTTGGGTTCGGGAGTAGGGACGACCTGCCCTCGGGTGGGCAGCCTATGCGAAATTTCGGCGGTCAGATATCTGGCCTCCCTCAACTTCTTGATGTCCTCCTCCGTGACGGAGGAAGACATCCACCGGCCTTGAAGGCTGGATCCGGACATGATTGAAGGTCCGAAGCACCTGACCTTGGCTTTGGGTGTTAGAACTCGAGGCGGGGGAGGGATTCGATTGAGCACGGGAGGGAAAAAAGTAACAGCCTTGTCCCTTTATAAAGAGGGTGAATATCAAGCGTCCTCCTCGTGGCCGTTTGGGACTTGCCTAAAATCTAGGAGTCCTAGGCACGGTTGGGTTACCCACGTCCGTATTGATGAGAATCCCGTAATAAGGGGAACACGATCTCTGCTTTGACAAGACGTGTCAAGAAACCGCCTCGCGTTATGTGCGGGGCTGGTTAAAGAAAAACGGTTCAAATAATTACCGGGCCGTGGCGTGATGTCATGCTGCCAAAACGTGTTAGCAGATTAGATTTGTGGTAATATTATTCTCTCTACGGTGGTATGTGGAACTTATTTTGCAGGGTCAGACACTATCCTTGTATTCAAATTCTTCCGTGGTGTATTCGGAGGAGGAACCCGCCTTGCAATGCCGAAGACAACATTGCACGCCGGACTCATCGTCATTGAAGCCTGGTTCAGGGGCTACTGAGGGAGTCCTAGATTAGGGGGTCTCCGGACAGCCGGACTATATCCTTTGGCCGGACTGTTGGACTATGAAGATACGAGATTGAAGACTTCGTCCCGTGTCCGGATGGGACTTTACTTGGCGTGGAAGGCAAGCTAGGCAATACGGGTATGTATATCTCCTCATTTGTAACCGACCTTGTTTAACCCTAGCCCCTCCGGTGTCTATATAAACCGGAGGGTTTTAGTCCGTAGGACAACATACAATCATACCATAGGCTAGCTTCTAGGGTTTAGCCTCTCCGATCTCGTGGTAGATCAACTCTTGTACTACTCATATTATCAAGAATAAATCAAGCAGGACGTAGGGTTTTACCTCCATCAAGAGGGCCCGAACCTGGGTAAAACATCATGGCCCATACCTCCTATTACCATCCGCCTTAGACGCACAGTTCGGGACCCCCTACCCGAGATCCGCCGGTTTTGACACCGACAGAAACCCTTTTTCATAAATTTTCTACTGATGTCTACTACACACTTCAGGATCAGGAGAGCCCGAGCACATAATCGAGTTTACGTAGTCAGTCATCATATTAATTTTAACTTTCATACAGTCATATTTTTCTTGCTAAGATTACATGTGTTCCATTAGGCTAATCTAACTCGTTGTTTCACATGTCTCATATATCCTTTTAGTGTTACCTAGGCACTCTATTTTTAACCTTGGATACTTGGTTTTTGTTTTGTTATTCTTTTATATGTTGTCCTTGCTTATTTGAATCATCTATAACTTTTTTGCAATTCAGAATTTCATTAGGCTTATCTTGTGGTGTGTAGGCATCTCGATCGTACAACACTATCACCATGCCGCTTTGTCTCTACAACGAGGGAGGTAATGAAACTTATGTCGTTAGTCCTATACTGATTGTCTTTGCTTCATTCCTCAGCTCTATTGAGCTATATTTTGTTCTCCTCTATAGTAGCATTATTTGTGTCAAGAAAGAAAGATGTATTTGGATTGTGGTGTGGGTCTTAAGAAAATTATGCATATGGGATAAGACTGTAAATCTTTTCGTTTGAGACCTGTTAATCTAGAAATAGGACTCAGTAATTTAGTGTGCTTGACTATTATTCCATCAATTATCAAAATTGAATGTGATTTGGAACCCAACTCTTTCTTTTATTGTATGATACTGATTAAGTATCTAATGGTTCAGTGTGTTTGACAATTGGCAAATTTATTCCCTTATACATTGGTCATAGATGAATATTATAATGGCGCTTCGTTAGTTAGTGGTAATAGACACAACTTCAGTCTTGCCATAAGAAACGTAATTCTTATGGTATTTGGAGAAGTGGCACTAATGTCGACCAAGCACCTTCTAAGACCGACCCTTTTATGTTAATATGAACCCGTTAGCTTCTATGAAATTACTATGCTTGCTCTATTGGATTAATGAACACTATTCTGATGCAATGATGCAATTGTGTTCCATGCATCATACTTCTAATCAATGTTGTTTATATGCACTTTCAAAACATAAACAAGTATACCAGCATGATTAGTGCGCACCAGAACGCCTCAAGAGGCGCGCCCAGGGCGCGCCCCAACCACTAGTTAGCAGGAAAAGGGTTCTGGTTAATGCATAAAATTGAAGTGTCTCTACCTTGTTTACAATGAGCCGCTTTGCAGCCTCAAGGTGAGCTGCACTGCTGCAGTATTGAGATTCCAAGGAAAGGAAGCCCTTGCTCTAGACTCGAGATGTAGAGATTTTGATCAGTTGTTGAGCATACTGGTTGCTCGCTGCCCTACAAATGTTCGAAGTGCAACTAACACATCTGGTAGTTTGCTGCGGAGCCTTAACAGCTACCGAGGATCACCATGTGTTGTCTTTGCCCATGTTCTCATGGTATGTGTTGCTACGGGTGAAGTTACGACGTAGACAATGAACGGTGGACATTGCGTGCTCCAATCTCTTGAACGTTAGCATGCTTAACTATGAGTGTGGTTCACTTATGTCCAGCAAGTCCTGTTGACAGGCAAGCTGATGCGGGGGGCATTGATTCCAGATGCCTCATCTTCCTATCCGACTAGCATGTAGCTTGCACGTCATACTTGCGTTTTCAACTTCCTCTATTTTTCTAGCTACAATCATCACATAGTTAAATGATTTTGGTCATATTGTGTTAGGTACCCTCTAGAGTAATCTCGATCTATTGCACTAGCTCACGAATTCGGTATCAGGTGGCGATTACAGGGCTGATTACAAGAATTGGAATAGGGGATCGAAGGAACAAGAACAAGTGCCGCCACCGTGATCCACTGGATGCCTGCTGGGGTTGGTGACTTGTGCTTAAGTAGCGGTAGGCTGGGCCGTCACCCACTCCGGCCCACGGAAGCGTTGGTTGGGCTTGCGGGCCCTGTTGGGTCGTGGCTCGTTGGGCTTGGTCCCTCCTGCCAGTGGGGTTGCTGTAGCCAGGGCGCTCACATCCCCCCCCCCTCCTTGAGTGGCGGCTTGCCCCCAAGCCGCAGCTTGAGGAAAGCGATCGAAGAGAGCTACGCGGTCTTCCCATGTGTCTTCCATGGCAGTCGTCGGAGACCAACGTACCTTGACCTGTTCCACCATAGCACCATTCTTCCGGCGCCAGCGAGTCTGGAGTATCTCCACAGGAACGGCAAGCATGTCAGAACAGATGGGAAGCTCAGGAGTGACAGCCATACCAGGGAGAAGTGCTCAGCAAAGTTGAGACACATGGAAAACGGGATGGACAGACGCCTGTGCTGGAAGCTGCAACTTGTAGGCGACAGCATTGATCTTCTCGATAATGGGATACGGGCCATAGAATTTGAATGATAATTTGTGATTTACCCTCGGGGCCACCGAAGATTGCACGTAAGGCTGGAGCTTCAAGTAGACACTGTCCCCCATGGCAAATTCCCGAAAAGAGCGGTGTTTATCTGCATTGCTCTTCATGCACTGTCGAGCGTGGTGCAAATGCTGTTGGATCAACTGTTGCATCACTGCACGCTCTTCCAGCCAGGCTTCCAAGGATGGCACTGAACATGAGCTTGTCGTTGTGATTCCCCACTGCTGCGGTTCATAGCCGAACAGAGCCTTGAAGGGCGACATTCCAATAGCTGAGTGGTGGGAGGAATTGTACCAAAATTGTGCCAAGGGAATCCAGAAACTCCAACGACGTGGACATGCGTGCGTGAAACAGCGGAGAAAGGTTTCCACGCACTGATTCACGCGCTCTGTTTGACCATCCGTCTGCGGGTGGTTGGCTATGCTCAAACGTAGCTCAGTGCCTGCATAACGGAACAATTCCTGCCAGAAGTGACTTGTAAAGACTGGATCTCTGTCAGACACGATGGCGCGAGGGAAACCATGAATCTTATAGATGTGCTGCATGTATAGTTTGGCCACCTTAGCTGCCGTGTAAGGGTGGGCAATGGGAAGGAAATGAGCGTACCGAGTCCTTTTATCCACGAGCACCCAAAAGCAGTTGGCCTTACCTGATTGAGGCAAGCCATCGACGAAATCCATAGTAATTAAGTCCCACGGTGCGGCTGGAATTGGTAGTGGCAACAATAGTCCTGGGTTCGCAGCTCTGTCGGGTTTTGCGTGCTGACAGACTGGACAGCACTTGACATAATGCCGAATATGCAGTTTCATCTTAGGCCAAGCAAACAAACGTCGAATGCGACGATACGTCACTGGGAATCCAGAATGTCCCCCTATCGGACTGTCATGGAAGGCCCTCATGATTTGCTGCTGTAAGGCTGTAGAACCACCGAGCCAAATGCGTCCTCGGAAACGCAGAGTGGCCTGCTGTAAGGAGAAACGACCTTTTGGATCTTCACGTATGGCCAATTGTTCTGAAAGATGCAGGGCCTGAGGATTGGAATGATAGCTGTTCATCACATCATGTAGTCATGTTGGTTGACACTCCGACATTGCAAAGAGGACATCAGTGGGTTGGGCACACGATAAGGCATCTGCAGCTGAGTTGTCCGTTCCTTTTTTGTACTTGATGCAGTACTGGAGCCCGAGGAGCTTGGTGAATGCCTTTCGCTGCCATGGGGTGGTGAGGCGTTGCTCTTCCAGGTGCACCAAACTTCTCTGATCTGTGTGAATTACAAACTCAGCGTGCTGGAGGTAAGGCCTCCACTGATCCACTGCCACTATGATTGCTAGATACTCCTTTTCATAGGTTGAGAGGCCTTGATAGCGAGGGCTTAGGGCTTTGCTCATGAAAGCCAATGGATGCCCATTCTGCTGTAACATTGCGCCGATGCCCTTGTCGCTAGTGTCAGTTTCCACGATGAAGGGTTGAGAGAAGTCGGGCAAGGCCAAGACTGGGGCAGAAACCAACTGATCCTTGAGAGTTTGAAATGCAGTTTGAATTGTGCTCGTCCAAACGAACGGGACTCCTTTCTTGAGTAAGTTGAATAGTGGCCGCGCAATCACTCCAAAATTCCTGAAAAATCTGCGGTAATAGCCGGCTAAGCCCAAGAAACGGCGCACTTCTGTGGTGTCACTTGGTGTTTCCCACTCCACCACTGCATGTACCTTGCTCGGGTCCGTTGACACCCCTCCTGCGCTGATGACATGCCCTAAATAAGAGAGCTGTTGCTGTCCAAAAGCGCACTTGCTTTCCTTGACTCTCCACTGGTCCTTCTGCAAGAGACCCAAGACCTCTCTGAGTTTCAGCTTGTGCTCTTCCAGAGTTTTCATGTGCACTAGGATATCATCGAAGAAAACCAGGACTCCATCACGCAGGACAGGTCGCAACGTGCCATGCATTGCTCCGTTGAATGTACCAGGGCCTCCGGCCAATCCAAATGAAACCACGAGGAACTCATAATGGCATGCGTGAGTCTGAAATGTTGTCTTGTATTCTTCTCCTTCAGCCAACCTAATTTGGTGGTACCCTGCTCTGAGATCAAGCTTAGAAAACCAGCGGGAGCCATGCAATTCATCCAACAACTCCTCTATGACTGGCACTGGATACTTTCCCACTACTGTCAGTGCGTTAAGGTGGCGATAATCCACACATAGACGCCACGTTCCGTCCTTCTTCTTAACTAGAATCACCGGTGAGGAGAACGGACTGGAACTCTTCTGAATAATACCTGCCTTCAAGAGTTCCTCCACCTGACGATCGATTTCATCCTTATGATCAAGTTTATGACGGTAAGGACGAATGTTGATAGGTTGCGCACCAGGAATTAGGGGAATGCGATGATCGCATTCGCGCCTCGGTGGCAGCCCTTCTGGTTCACCAAACACAGTTGGAAACTCTGCCAGTACTTCCTGGAGGCAAGCTGGGACAGCCTCTTTCTTGTCTGATGACTGATCTTCAGAGCACAGGTACACAATATGCGACACAACCCCTGCTTTGCACATGCTCTGAAGCTGCACGAAATTGATGGAGTGGCACGTAGTGGAGTCAGAATCATGGCCGCGCAGACAGGCCACTCCCGCCACTGTCATGAACTGAATACATTTGGCGCGCCAGTCAACTGTCATGGGGCTATGAGCTTCGAGCCAATCCATTCCCAAAATAGCATCATATGTGCCTAGAGCCAAAACCTTCATATCAGTGTGGAATTCATTACCCTAGGTGTTCCATGCACATCGCGGCACCTGAGCTGTACAGAGCAATTCGCCTCCGTCTGCGACACGCACCATGCAGGGACGAGGCAGCTAATGCAAGCCTGCGATCGACTTGGCGAACTCTTGGTTGATGAATGACGTAGAGCTGCCCGAGTCCACCAGCATCAGGACCTCGCGTCCCTGTATCCATGCGCGCAGTTGAAAGGCCTTCGGGGCCACTCCACCTGACAAGGCTGGGCGCGAGATAGCCATCACAGTCTCTGATGCCGCATCGGTTGGTGACGAGGCGTCGCCGTCGAGTACCGAGCTGATGCCGAACAAGTCCAGGAGTTCTTCGATGACGTGAAGTTGAACTGAAGTGGGGCATACGCGTTCCTGGTCCCAGCGCTCGCCGCACTTGAAGCAGAGCCCCCGTGCGCGCCGGTAATCGCGAAGCGCCTTGAGTTTCGCCGGCTCGGAGCGGGCCCCGTCCGGGCATGCGACATCCGCCCGTGCCCCTTCGAGGCCGCGTCGATCCGTGGCCGTTTGGTGAACTTGAGGGCGCGTTGGTGGAGCCGGCAGTGGCAGAGGCACGCCACTACGGGGGAGCACTTCTGGTGGCCTGGACGTCGACGGCTGATGAATGTCGTCGAACGCCCCCTGGATCACCTCCTCTTGTAAGAGTGCGAGGGAGCATGCAGTGTCCAAGTCGGGCGGCCGCTGAACCAGAACCACCGCTCATATGTCTGCCTGTAAACCTTCCACAAAACGAGTAAGGAAGTAGAATGGGTGAATCGAGTCCAAATAAGAGCTCAAATGATTGATAAGTAATTCAAATCGCTCTATGTAATCGGTGACTGTGGATGTTTGCTTGACAGCATAAAACTGTTGGATCAGTAAGTGATGGCGATCTCTACCAAAACAAGTGCATAACAGAGCCGAAAAGGACTCCCAGTCGAATTCAGATAATTTCTTCTGAATTGACTGCAGCCAAACAGCGGCTGACCCTGAAAAATTAAGCGAAGCCATGGGCACCCAAAACGACCGGTGAATTCCAAACATGGTGAAGTATTGTTCACAAAGCGTCTTCCAGAGGCGAGGATTTTCGCCCGCAAAATTAGGAAACACAATAGCAGGATGCGCCTGGGCCAACCCCGCGAGGAGTTGGCTGGCATGAGCGAAATGAGATGACAGAGCAATTGTTGAGGAATTGATCTGACCGTTTGCCGGGAGTGGCGGCGGCGTCTGGAAGGACGCCGCCGGTGACCCCCGAGAGATGTTGAATACGCCGTGGCCAGTAGGCCCGATGGGAGGGTCGACCGCGCCAGACACGGTGTCGGGGTGGACATCAGTCGTTGTAGGTGGTAGATCACTCGACGCAGACGGCCGAGTCGCCGCGCCCTCCTTGGTGATGGTCGGACGCGAGAGCTGAAGAGCGGCGACGGAGTCGCCCAGATCGGCGACGTGCCGCTCGAGATCGGGCCGCCACGCCACCAGATCGTCCACCTTGTTGTTGGAGGCGTGGATCGCCGCGGTGTGCTCCTTCAGGGCGGTCTCCAGTCGCTCGAGGAAGGCTTGAACCGAAGGATCCATGGCGACGAGTCGCGCGCGTGCCTGGCGAAGAGATCTGGTCTCCACGAACTGAGCCAGAATGCTGCAGCGGCGGATGGGCTTGGTCTCTGATACCAGATGTTAGGTACCCTCTAGAGTAATCTCGATCTATTGCACTAGCTCACGAATTCGGTATCAGGTGGCGATTACAGGGCTGATTACAAGAATTGAACAGGGAATCGAAGGAACAAGAACAAGTGCCGCCGCGGCCGTGATCCACTGGATGCCTGATGGGGTTGGTGACTTGTGCTTAAGTAGCGGTAGGCTGGGTCGTCACCCACTCCGGCCCGCAGAAGCGTTGGTTGGGCTTGCGGGCCCTGTTGGGTCGTGGCTCGTTGGGCTTGGTCCCTCCTGCCAGTGGGGTTGCTGTAGCCGGGGCGCTCACATATTGGCTTGCTTTGTAGCAGGAAGGTAACATACTACTCCCTCCGCCTCAAAATAAATGACTCAACTTTGTACTAACTTTGTACTAAAGTTAATACAAAGTACAAAGTTGAGTCACTTAATTTGGAACGGAGGGAGTGCTATTTATTGCCGCTGCTTTGGTTTAATTTCATTCTACACACTTGAGCATGTGCTTGGTCTTAATGAATAGTAGAAAGAAGCGCACAAAAGAAACACCAAAATGTAGATTCTCTCTATTGTGGCATTTGGAATGGATAATCAGCTCTGCTTGTACATCGATTTACTCTGCTCAGGGAACTGAAACATATCCCATGTTCACCTGGAGGCATAATGTAGTGCAGATAGCTCATCTTGGGAATTTTACAGTCTTGCTGTGCCACACTTTTTTGCTGTGCCACACTTGTATCAGTTCCATGCATGGCCTCTTCTTTTGTTACGTTCAAAGAACACACTGCCTGAACGTGTGACATGAGAGGCTGGAGGCAGCGTGGAGCTCAACATGCATGAAAATGCTGATTCCCTACCAGGTTGTTCTGGAAAATTGCTCCTCCCGGCACCCGCAGAGAGCAGAACAGAACAGAACGGTGGCTCTTTTGCAGTATTTTTCTACTGTCGTTACATGTTCACGGTGACAGGAGCTCTGAAGCTTTTGTGAGTAGTTCCATCCTTGAGTGTTTAGAGCTTAGTGAGAGGCAGTGTTTCTTTATCAGTTAGGTATGTTGTTGAACTCTACTTACTGAATCTTCTTATCTTGCTGGAACTAACAAGTTTGAAGTTTAGCCTTGCCTCAAGAGGCATGGTGGGGCCCTTATGGGTTTGTCAATTGTGAGAAAGGGATTCCCCTACAGGGTCATGGTTTGTTTTTTTAAGTTGCATGCATGTGTCGAAATGGCAGGATACATGTACTGAAAAAACACACCTGGCTTGGTTTGGCGTATGGTTGCTGGCCCTGAACATCAAGAAGACATACATGTAGTGCATTGAACCTTATGCTTTGTGTTGATTAGCATGTGTGTACCTGCTCTTGAGTTGAGGGCTTGAGGCATACTTCCTATGAGTTTTGCGGGGTGTTGTTTGTTCATTTTAGCTCTGGTTCATTTTGCGGGGTGTTGATAACCTTGGTTGGTGGCAAATCTGAGTGTAAAGCTGTTGACGTTTTGTTTAGTTTTAGGCTCAATGAATCTTTCCCTACTAATAAAGCGCTTATTGCTTCTGGTCGTACGTCGTCAGCGATTTTGCAGAAAAGCCCCTCTGCTTGTGAGAATTCAACCCGCAGTCCCTGCTTAAGTGGATCTGAGATAACGATTCATTTTTACAAAAAGAACCCTACGTTTGTAAGAATTTGGTCCACGACCCTTTGTTCTATCTTATCCACATGCTTCCTTTCCGGCGCGGTGGGGCGGCGCTCTTCGCGGCGGCGACAGCTCCGGATGGGCTCGTGGGCGAGCGCGCTGCAGGAGGCTTCGCGGCGTCCGGAGGACATGTCGCAACCTGCCTCCATCCCCGGCCGTCTTTGGCCCAACCTCCGACTCCTTTCCAGCGCGGCAGAGGACGAGAAGGTGAGGGGCGGCGTCGCGCTCTACTCCACCTACAGGCCGACATTCGTCCGCGTGGTAGCCCACGGCTACCGCGCCCCGGAGGTGCCGTCTACTCCCTGGGCGTGCTCCTGCTGGAGCTCCTCACCGGATAGTCCCAGTCGCACGCGACCGGCGGCATGTCCAGCGTCTGCAGGAGGGCGACAGCGGAGAGAAAAGGGAGGGCGGGAGGAAGGAGATGGGAGGCCGTAGGTAGAGGTGAGGTGCGGCGTGGTCCTGGTGCTGCTGCTCGCCGGCCATCGGCGCTAGGTGGGTCTTGGTGCGCGGAGGTGTCGGGGATCGAGCGCGCTCTCCTCGCTCGCGGCTGGAGGCGTTCGGGGATCGAGCATAATAGGACAACATGGTCGGGCTCAAGAGCGGCTGCACTAGAGGACGCCATGGTTGTTCCCTGGAGGCTGGAACCAGCTGCAGCGGATCCGATTCCATGGGCCACGGCTTTGAGGTAGCCAACAACGCATGGTGCCCGCGCTGAGCCATCGGCACCAGCATCGCCGAGAATGCTGGCTGCCTGGAGGTGCTCATCCCCGTGCTCCTGAAGCCCCTCCAGCAGGTCCTGCACGCGCGGCCTCCATTCACTGTTGTTGGATGTCAGTCTGCATAAATCAACCGCTGGGCGAACGTGGCCGGCCGCGAGCACGCGCCAATGTCACGTGTCCACCACGGCCAGTCCTCTCCGGCCTCCACCGACGTAAGGTTCTCAATCTTCGACATCCTGCTATGTAGCCACTTGAAAGCCAAATCACTAACAGGCCGATGAAATCAAGGGTAGCCCCTGTTTCTGTCCCCGTTTCTCTGTCTCCCACCCAAATGCTGAGCTGTTCTTTTATTCAGTACATAAGCATCGACAACGTTTTTAGCAAAGTTTCAGTTATGTTCTACCTGCTTTCTTCAGAGTTCAGAAAGTTGATTCAAGTCTGTAATGCTTCCACTAGATTCATAGATGCCACACTTCTGTTAGTATGTTCAATATTTTTGCCTGCTGAGACTAAATAGTGTAGTTGCTCTTCATCCAGTACACCAGCTCAATATTTGTAATATGCATGCTTGGTGATTCATGTCCTTATTGCTGGAGTGTTTACTTCTGTGATGGCCCAGAACTAATCGACGCGATCTATATGGTAGTTGCTACATGAAAGCTTTGGTAGATGTATGACTCAACTGTTGCTACCTCTGTTATCCCGACAGCTCGATTAAATCTGTAGCCATCAGGTTCTCTAAGTGCTATGTAATCATGCATGCCACCAGCTAGACACAAAACAATCTTTTTATAAGAGTTTTCGGAGATCAGACGCACACATTCCTACCATCTCTCTCCTCTCAGCCAAATTCCCTATAACCCAGAATTGATCAGCTATGTACCCAAGAATTGCTACACAACATATTTTAAATCCCTACAACCCAGAATTGATCAGCTACGTAGCTATGTATCCCCTTGACCCATGTTTGAGTTATTTTTCTGTCCCCTTGCTCTCTGTCTGCAATTGTGCCTGCCGGTACACAGTCCAGAGTTTTACTAGGCTCATGTTCAGGGTAGAGGGCATCATATATTTTGTATTATGGTGTTGTGGGCATGCTGGAAGTTGTATGGAGGAACAATTGAGTGCAATATTGGCTTGAAATTTGTTGATTGATTCACTTCTCTTCTCCTAATACGAACTCCAATCTCAACACCTAGCCCCTCTGTCTCTCTCTATTCTTGGACACCCTTCTACTATAACAATTTCATTGACCGGAATTTATAGGAATTTGACCGATGTGTAGTTCATTGAAACTGCCCTCGAGTACATGCAATTCTGTGAAATACAAATTAAATTTTGTAGCTCTCTGATAGTTACATGAAACTGTCAGTTAAGCTTTACTCAAGTTGCTACTCATGTCACAGTGTCCATAATGCAGAACACATAATAAGATAAATCAAGCCAATGATTTTGTTCTTTTAGCCAGGTTCAGAGTTGTTCACTCTGAATATTCTGGGCACATCCATAAGCAAGCTAGCATGTATTATTCAATTGAAGCAAATGGCAGCTAAGTTATGAATGCTTCATTCTTTGTTCTGAACAAACGCAGCTACTACTTTGTATTTTGAAGAACCGCGCCTGAGTGTGTTATGTTTTTATAGCTTGCAGAGTCTGGAGAGTAAAGCTTGTACATTTTGTAAATCATTTTCAGTTTCCCTTAGTATACAATTCTATACTGTATCAGGTTTTGCCATTGTCGATCATGTACTTCTTTCTGTGCTAGCAAGCATAGTTTCACCCCGTCAGAAAAAAGGAAGCATAGTTTCATCGTATCCCTAGATCAGTATAAATATATTTAGCTCATGTACACATGGCATTTGTTCGTTATAAGGTGCCGCTCTGTGTCCTCTCGCCCTGCGCGATCTGCCCTAAAGGCTACGAGATATTTTTTCTGAAAAATTGGTGCTACTTTCGATTGCTCACAATTTCAGTTTGGCTGATATGCACGGGAGTCTTTATATCAGCTACTTTGTCTGTTTTATTATGTAATTTTGCATTACGTTTCAGCTAATCAGTGATACAAGCCCCTGTTTCACTATATTTTTTTTGAAAAATTGTTGTTACTAGCCAAGGATTGAACCAAGAAATTTCATGTTGCTGACTACATATACCTGAACATGGTGGCTTGAACTTGGTTATTCTGGGACATGATGCTGGAATAATTATTGAAGTTTCATATATTCTGCTCTTTATTCAGTTATCAATTAGCTTAATTGCATCCCTGATGGTAGTTTTAGGTATGTAGCAAAAGAAAGGGTGCTTCATAATTCATTAGATGTAGACCAGTAGGGTCAATTACACATTGTTGGCTGTAAATGACTTTCAGTTTTAGCTTTCATAAAATTTAGACATGTGCTCTTCAACAATATGCTGTGGTTGATGGTGGTCCTGTGTGTTGGTTGAAATTATCATGTTGGATAATATTACTTTTACTAGCAGTTGCAGTGCTCTTATTATTTTATTTGTACAAATATCATCACATATATTGCTACTGATGTAATATTATATTATTTCACTGAAAGCAAACATTTCAGTGGCTGCTATGGTCCTCTTATTATTGTTATTTTCCAAAATCACAGATTTTGTAGTACTATGTCCCTTCACTGAAAGCAAATCATGTTCATTGCTAAAAATAATCAGTGCTATATGGGAGGTATCGAGTCGAGCTTCTGTTGTTTCGATCGTCGGCGGTGCTTCATTGCTGCGTCGCTAGGATGCCCGAGGGAACAGAGGGCAGGCGAGGCGAAGATCTTCGACGATAGTTAGAAGCGGATGGAGCGCACGGCGGCTGCGCACAAGGGAGTACTAGAGAATGGGAAAGATAAGGAAGAGCCCTCACGGCGCAATAGTAAGAATATTTTTTTAGGGATCGCAGTGGTACGAAGATGACTTCGTGGGTCCTTCCATGTACGCTAACTACTTTGTTTGGGCCAAGCCCAAATAGTAAAAAATAAACTTCCCAACCAAACTACCAACTATCTGTAAAAATTACCAAACAAAAATGCCCAAAAAGTTAACAGAAAAATAGTTTAAAAATATTTCAAAAAATATTCGTAATTTTTAAAAGCACTTTAAAATTCGTCCAATTACTACAAAAACCATTTTGAAATGTACAACAGAAATAGATAATTTAAAAAAATTATAGAGTTTATATTTTAATGAAATATTAAGTTTTTTTAAAAAAGAAAATTCCATGCTTAACATTTATTGAAATTAAATATGAAAAATGGCGAAAAATAACCCATCAAGCAGGTTCTACTACTTTTATCACCCAGTGCAACGCACGGGCATTTGTACTAGTGGAACTAAAGCTAGGTTTTCTTGTCTAGAATTTTCGCGGCGAAATGCTAAGTCTGTGTGGGGTGCATGGCTCTGCTTGAACTAACAAGTTAAAGTAAACCCTGCAGTGAGTTGAATCGGCTCTATCTACATGTCTCTGCATGTTCATAAGTTCAGTTCGAGCCAAATTTTAGCTAGTTGAAGGTAAAGGGCGTGAGAATGTACAACCGGGCAGCACGAGATGCATATATTTGGTCGTTCGCGTTGCCTAGAGAAACTTGGATCAGACCCCTCCAGCAATTGCTGAATTTTGTTTTCCCTCTTCAGAGAACAACTTGGATCAGACCCCTCCAGCAATTGCTGAATTTTGTTTTCCCTCTTCAGAGAACAACACTAAGCGACCACTGCCTGAAGAAGACCCGGAGGACTGAATTTTCTTAAGCAGGCCAGGCAAGGACGGGTTCGTGGTTCGTGTTGCCAAGAGAAACTTGGGATCAGAACCTTCCAGCAATTACTGAATTTTGTTCTCTGTTCAGAGAACACACTACCTGAAGAAACTGTTGTCTGTTCTGTTCAACAGATGAACCAGACTAGGAGCAGTAACACCAGACTTAGTAAGCAGGCGAGGTCTGGCAAGGACCAAGATTAAATTTCAAAGGATTGGCAGGGGCCGCGCCCTCTATCACAAATTATGACGTTCATTCTCCACTTGGGGAGATGATGGGCCAACGCACCCAAGTGCAATGTGGGCCATTGACCCAGACCACGGGCCTTCTTGATCGCCCGTCGACCCAGTCCGGGTAAGTAAGGAGCTAGGTCGCACCTCGCCCTACTCTTATAGGCTGCTCTTCCTCTCGATGCTCCTCGGCTGGGCGAGGTGGTACTAAAAACCGAAGCACAGCAGCAGGGGCGAAGGGAAGCACGCGTTCTGGGAGGTTCGCTTCAGTCTCCGTTTCCCAGCGGGGCGATCACCACCTGTAGCCCACGCCGAGACAGCCCCTCGTCAGATATTCAAAAGAGTTTCAGTTTTTTCTTTTTTGCGGGGAAAAGAGTTTCAGTTTTGTAGTCCAATCCATTACAGTTTCAGCATGTAAAGCACAACAAGCTTCCCTCCAGTATAACCTCATACTGAACACGGTATCACTGCCATACCACAGGAGCTCTTCTGATGTCACTATTTATCGTACATCAAAATATAACAGCGAATATATAGTACTGTCATATAGTATATCTATCATATATTTATCTACACCTTGTTTTACAAACAACCCATTGACCAGCCGCCACAACCAAGACTCGAACCAGATGGAGCTTCAAAAGGGGGCGAAGAACTATCGGGCGATGGCGGGCATAGATAATATAAGTATCCCACTAATCTCCCTCGCCTTCTACTTCTTGGTTTGCACTTCAACCCCTTGATGTCACTATCAAGCGTTCTTACCAAGCTTTGCCGTCTCTGCCATGATGCGGATTGGACGCTTGGATGCTCAAGGTAGTTACAACGCTAGGATGTTGAGGTTCCTAGGAAAGGAAACCCTTGCTCGAGATGACAAAGAGTTTAGCAACTATTGAGTCCCTTGTGGCTCACTGCCATGCAAATAGTTAAGGTGCAACCAGCGTTTTAGCTAGGTTGCTGTCTGAGTCTTAATGTTACGAACCTAGCTACTACTCAATCAGACAAACGGAATTGCTACTCTCTCAATTGATTCACCGAGTATCCAAGTCTGGTTACAAGAGGGAACGACCAGAGAGGAGGAACACTAGCCCTGGTCACGGTTCTTCGGTTCAGTTCTGATCCACCGGATGCCGAGATAGGTGAACTGGATGCTACTTAATACACTTTGCGCACACTTCCAGTTGTGGCCCACTGTCAGTATTTAACCATTCGTCACCGGCATACTTTTACAGATGGTGCTGGTCAGCTGCTGGTCTCCCTGACCTGCGGGACTCACCGTCCTGCTCATTGGTTTCAGGTTCAGTATTCTTGCCCGTCATGGTGTTGCCTGACTTGTCTTCAGTTTCATCAGTTAACATCCTTAGCCTGCTCTTTCTCTTTCTCTTGTTTTGCACCTACACGTTCTGCCATGGCGTGGTCTCGGCGTTTCTTGCACCAGTGCTGCATCCGGGGTGTTACACTTAACAGCCGTCGAGGATCATTGTGTGCTGGCTTTGTCCATATTCTCATGGTATTTGACGCTACAGGTGAGGTTGTACCGTAGATGATAAACGATGGACATTGCATGCTCCAACCTCTTGAGCGTTAGCACACTTAGCTATGACTATGGCTCACTTATGTCTAGCAAGTCTTGCGGACAGGCAATCCAGCCAGGAAGCTATTGTTTCCAGATGCCTCCTCTTCTTATTCGACTGACATGTAGCTTGCCTGTGAAACTTGGTTATTATTTTTCAAATTCCTCTAAGTTTTTCCAGCTACACTTCTAACATAGTTAGACGATTTGGTCGTGTTGGCTTGCTCTTTAGCATGAAGATAACATACTACTATTTATCGTGGAGGCCACTGGCTAGACGACCACTCTCACTTTGAGATTATGATGAAGAGATGTACTGCATCATAACTCACGATTTATGTTAGTCACCAACCATTAATGGGTTGCCGGTAAGTTAGCTAGGTATGACCTTACACAGGTCCATCTTATTAATGGTTGTGGATGACTGCACATGTATCATGTATGACTTTGAAATTGTATGTAGCATGCGAAATAATTGATGCAAAGTGACTGTCGGAACAAACTCTTGTGGGAGGAAGGAATTACCTATTTTTAAGGAATAAGGAGTGTATTGTGCCGTTTTATATCATGGTTCACCATATATAAAGGCTACTAGACTTCTCTAAACCACATAGAGCCTGCGTTTATCCACGACTTTCTACTATGTTTTTATGGGCTGCTAGCTGTTTCGTGGTCGTTTAGCGAATTCCTTGTGAAAAGTTTGTTGCAATCATAAACTGTAGGTGCTAGAGCAAGAGAGGCATTATAGGCTGGCATAACTGTCACTGTATTTATCATTAAAATTTGTGTCCGCCTGGTGTTCTTCTTCGCAAAAAAAAAAATCGTCAACTTGCTTTGTACTAATGTAGAACGCTTTGGTGCAGTAGCCCACAACACTTGGTCGTATCTGCTCCACGAGTGACAAGTTTTAACTTCTAGGCTGCTTTGATCTAATCTCTGTCTGCTCTACACACTTCAGCATGTGCTTTGTCTTAATGAATAGTACTAGAACAGAAACACGCAAAAGGAACACCAAGACTGTCGATTCACTCTGTTGGGGCGGTTGCAATGGGTAATCAGCCCTGCTTGTACATTGATTTAATCTGCTCAGGGGACTGAAACATATCCCACGATTCATGTGGACGCGTAATGTAGTGCAGATAGTTCATCTTGGACATTTTGCAGTCTTGCTGTGCCACACTTGTATCAGAAGTTCAGAACCCTCCTGTGTTGTGTACCTTCAGTTCCATGAATGGCCTCTTCTTTTCTCATGTTGAAAGAACGCACTGCCTGAACGTATGAGAGGCTGGAGCCAGCGTGCAGTTCAGCATGCATGGAAAATGTTGTTCATCTTTATTTAAGCCAGCTCTACCAGTCTGTTCCGAAAAATTGCTCTTCCAGCAGAGAACTGAACAGGAAAGTGGCCTTTTTGCAGCATGTGCCGTAGATGTTCACGGCGGGCAGGAGCTCTGAAGTTGTTGCAGGTAGTTCCATCCTGTAGTGTTTAGAGCTTAGTTAGAGACGGTGTTTGATTACTTGCTGGTTATTCTTATTTTGCTGGAAGCCTTGTCAATGTGTGAGCAAGGGATTCTCCTACTGGACGGGCGCATATGGTTTTGTTATAGTTTGCAGTGTTGTTTTTTCAGTTCACCGCAACTTAGTTTCAGGGAAGGCCAGATCATACGGCTCCCTCTGGTTGTGCAACAGATGAAACATACCAGACAAGGATTGGATTGCAAAAACAGACCGCATGTGCAAGCCAGGCCAGGGACCAAAACTTAGTTTAAAAGAATTGGCAGGGGCCGCGCGAACGCGTACCCCCTCTACCACAAATTATGACGTTCATTCTCCCACTTGGGGAGATGATGGGCCAACGCACCCACCAAGTGCAATGTGGGCCATTGACCCAGGCCACGGGCCTTCTTGATCGCCCGTCGACCCCGTCCAGGTAAGTGAGGAGAACGTAGCACCTCGCCCTCCTCTTATAGCCAGCTCTCCCTCTCGATTCCCCTCGGCTAGGCGAGGTGGTACTAAAAACCGAAGCACGCAACGGCAGCGGGCGTGAAGGGGAGTCACGGGAGGCGCGCGGTCTGGGGAGGTTCGTTCCAGCGGGCTCGCGTTTGACCTGTATGGGCCTGAAGATAGGCGTGTGGGCTTGAAGAGCCGTAGCAGCTTTTGTGCCATTGCCCTCAAAAAATAAATATGCTAGGATTCTTCTCGTGCAGTTTGTTGCTCTCTCCTGAGAAAAATATTGA
Source organism: Triticum aestivum (assembly GCF_018294505.1). Taxonomy (NCBI): domain Eukaryota; kingdom Viridiplantae; phylum Streptophyta; class Magnoliopsida; order Poales; family Poaceae; genus Triticum; species Triticum aestivum. The sequence continues at coordinate 642,863,779 of NC_057806.1, forward strand.
ACCCATGGAAATTATTTCACTGTAATAAGAGATGACATAATGGCAATTCTAAAAAAACTCAGGGCAACTATGAAATAAGCTCATTGCAATTTCATCTTTTTACTTCCTTAATATATTTTCTCTCCTTTTTATTTTGTTGTGCGGAATTTATTTATTTGCAACGAGGCAAAAGACTTCTCATTTCATTGATTAATAAGAGAGTTAAAATTGCTCTGTTAATTTGTAAAGAAACAAGGCTAAAACCGACATAATCCAAACCATAGAAAATGAGCACCATCGGCCAACCTGGCCGCCGGCATGGATCATATATAGCTATAAAGAAGAAAAGACATCCATCAAGGGGCCGGAAGCATCATAGTTATCACTGGTTGCCTCTGAACAAGGGACTCCGACTTCACTGAACAACCCCATCGACAAAGCTAGTGTGCAAACAGCTGCATAAAAGGCAACATATGCCAACAGTGGGCCACACGCGCCAACGAACAACATCTCCGACTTTGAGGACGGTCGCGAGGGGAAAACGCGGGGCTTGCGCGGACCAAGTGCTCCGCAAACAGCCACCGAGTGCGCATCATTGTCACCACACGAACACAACTCACCACAGCTCTGATTCCACAACAACCAAGCAAAACCACAGAAGAGCACATCAGACACGTCAGAAAAGAACCAACTAGTAGAACCCGATCCGCGACCCCAACATAAGATAGATTTTTAGCTGTTATTGGTAGTTTAGATTCATTCCGATGATTTCCTTAATATAGCTAAGCTCAAAGTAATTATATTGGGAACCATGTGTATAGTACGAGTAGCCACGCATCGACATTGCCAAGACAAAAGATATCCCAATCTATTTTAACACAAATATGGATAAGAAAATGAATATATTCGTGTCCAAATAAAATTACATGAGCTAATTAACCAATTTTAGCCACAGTATGCCAATTATCGAACATAAAAGCCTAATGAGTTGTCAATTTCAAATTTTACATGATTAAACTTACAGTAATTATTATGCATCATAGTAGTGTGTTTTTATGAACATATCTATCGTTGACTTATTATACGTTGCAAGTTGATTATTTTGTGTCACATATCTGTTGACTTATTTCTTTTAACTAACATGTTGCTATTATTTGTGTCTGTTCCAAATTCAGCAAACATCTGATATGTTCGTTCCGAATTGAGCAAACATCTGATGTGTATCCTTATTCTAGTAAACCCAATCCACATTTGTATTCGACGATATCCATATTCGTGTTTGTATTTGTTTTGAAAGTATGAAAATAGAAACGGCAAGTGCACTGTCCGATCCGTTTCAGCCCCTACCTCCATGTCCCAGCCGAGCGGGGAGAGACCCTCGCCAGGTACCAAAGAAAGTTTTACCAGTTTTGCAGTCCAATCTATTGCACTTTTAGCATGTACTAAACCACTAATGAAGCAGAGCTTCCCTAGATGATACTGAACACAGTATCACTACCACACCAGCAAGAGCTCTTCTCCCGTCCGGATGTCACTTCTTGTACTACACCAAAATATAACAAGAAATATAGTAATCTATCATACATTTATGTACACCATGTTTTACAAACAACTCATTGGCCAGCCATGACTAAGACCAAAAACCAAGTATGATTATGGAGCTTCAAAAGGGGGGTGAAACCCTATCGGGCGATGGCAGGGTTAGATAATAGGGAACTCCACCAATCTTCTTGACTTCTACTTACTGGTTGGCACTCGATCCAACCCCTCGCTGTTGCTGTTGAGCTTTTCTTATGAAGCTTTGCCGTGTCCTCCCTGATGCGGCTCGGGCGCTTCGACCTGGATGCTCAGGGTAGTCACAACGCTAGGGCCCTCTGACTGCTGCATTTTATCATCATGACTTAGTATTTTACCCTGCATTAATCAGAAAACCACTGGTTACAGTCAGCAATAAGATTGAGTTATGAAAATAACTTTGCCATCAAGGGCATGGACAGAGAGGGGTGTGGCATTCACCATCAGCTTTTTATTTTCTGTTTCCATGGTTTTGCAGTCCTTCTTAAGCTGGTCGAGTTCTGATCTGAGCGTGCCATTCGCTGCGGTCAGCTCACTTACCTTCTGGGCTAACTCTTCGCATTCTTGCTAGGTAGCATAAGAAGAAATCGAGATCAATTAGTATACTGTTTCAACGGTGAAATTTTATATCATCAAATAATCTTAAGTTAATTCATTTGCTGGCCTAGAAAATCGATACAGTGTTGTCTTACTTGCCTAAACTGGATATGTTTCGCTGTTCAGCTGAGTTCAGAATGTTAGATATATTACCCCCAAAAGATAATTTTAGCAACATGCAGGTAATAGGTCATAGGGACACTTGACTAAACATCCCTACTGTAATCAAGTCCAGTTAAAACAAATCAAGTATATTAGGCAGCATTGCTCAAGAAGCAGTAGAAAGTATATTCTAATTAAACTTCTAGAAGCCTGCGATGATCCCAGTTAACCAAAACTTTTAGTGATTGCATACTTCCCTACAAAGCCAACACTTAAATTTCTGAAACAATAAAAACTGGGTAATCCCATTTTAGCAATAAAAGCGAGAGAAATGCTTCCAAGATGACCAGGCCATCAGGCCAGCGGTGATTGTTTCAGACATTATGTCCAGCATAACCTATCTGGAGCATTCTCATGCGGAGAGATCCTTGTGCGGACCTAACTTAACAGTCAAACGTCCATAGTGTTGAACGTAAATTTTGTACCTATCATTTCTCTACTTCTAGTGCCACACACTCACCAGGAAATAAACAAGTGCAGGAAAGTACAAAACATTGTGTGAAGTATTTTTTTTTTCACATTCCCACTTGAGATTTTTCGTCTTTAGTACTGAGTGTACCTGTTTGCGTAATCTTGATCTCCTTGCAGACTCTCTGTTGGATTGTTTCCTTCTCTCCCTCTTCAGTTCCCGTTCATCCTACAAAAACAAAGATAAATCTTGCAGAACATTGCAAAAATTCACTCGCAGAGACATCCGGGTGGTCACGAGTGACCAGTAACTATAGATTCATATTTAATAACCAATGGTATTTGCGGGCATAAAATTTCTGACTTAGGTGCTGCTTCAGTAATATATACGTATTAGAGATTGATTGCTCGTCACGGCCTCAAGAGTATGGTTGTTATAATCATATAAGATGCAATCTGAAAAACATTTACATGCTATTTGTCACCACACTTTTATAAAAGAGGGCTAAAGTTCGCAAGTAAATGCACTATTCAATTTCCAAAATGAGAGGAAAACTACTGGTCATTCATGACAATTACCAATTTATCACGCTCTCAAAAATCATAACAGTGCAGAGGCTGGAAGTCTAGGAGAAACTTCCTTTGAAGAAACGAATTCATAAAGGAAAACTATACCATCTGAGACAGCGAAGCGTTACTCTGGGAAGAAGCTGCGGCGTTCACCTCCCCCTGCACCAAGGAGGATGGAGAAGCGCTCAAGGGATCCATCCCAATATTCAAGTTTGGTGCAGCACTGGTGAGTGCCGCCCTCCCAGGCGCCAAAACCAACAGTTTGGATGCAGACCTCTCCTTGTCTTCCAATGGCGGCTCGGTTACAGCATTCTGCACTGTGGCAGCCTGAGATGGTTCACCTGAAAATGCCAATTGTCATTCTCACATACTACCAACATAGACAAACTACTCCTTGCAGCACTCTCTTAGGGTGCAATGACACAAATCCAAGCCCACTTCTTCCTTTGTATGAAGTGTAACTGGTCCAGTCATCGTCTTTTCAAACTAACCCATCATACCTTGTATCCAAGAATTATGGTTTGTGATAACTGATAACCCACCTTCTGTTTTCGCAGCGCCGGACTTTCTCCTCTTGGCGGATGATGATGAGCCCTGGACAGATTACATAAGCACATGTGAAATTGTGGATCAACCAAAACTAACAATCAAAGATTGCTAGAAAAGCATAATTCAGACAATGCCAAACGAGGCACCTTCTGATTGGCGCCGGCGTCTCCCTTCTCCGATGACCCCTGGCTCCCGGCATCGCCACTGTGCAAGCCATATCAGTTCAGTCCACCCGGCCAACAGACAAAGAAGAACACAAATGCGAGCACAGATTAGAAACCACGCCGTACCTCCCGGAGCTGGAATTGATCTCGCCGGAAGGGACACGCTGTGTCTTCCCCACCCTCTTCCCTTTCCCCGCCGCCGACGCAGACTCGCCGGCCATGTAAGGCACCCCCTGCACAGAGCAGAACGCGGCAGACAATTAATTTCGCACACGGCCGCACAACCACGTACGGTCAGGTCCAATTTCGCCAGAAAATAAACGAGGGAGAGGAGCTCGGCATTTACCGCGGCCATGGAGGCGTGCGCGTGCGCGTAGTACGCCGCCGCGGGGTGGTGGTACATGGGGAACGGCACCGGCGCGCCGTACGCCGCCCCCGGCCCGGCCGCCACCAGGCCGTGCTGCTGCGCCCCGCCGCGAAAGAGGAAAAAAACTGATCAGAACTCAAAGCCCCGCCACCAACAAGGCAACAACGCCACCCCGCCGCCGCGGGTCTGCGGCCCGGGAGCGGCTCTAGGAGAGGAGGATCGCGTCGCGTACCTGGGCCTGCGGCGGCAGCGGCCACGCGGCGTAGGGGTGTCCGGCGGCGGAGGCGGCGGCCGCGTAGTAGGCGTGCATCGAGGCGGCCCACTCCGCGTGCGCCTGCGCGGGGGTCCCGCCCCCGGCGGCCGGCGGCCGGTCGTCGCCGGACGTCGCGGAGGAGGAGGACGCCATGGCGCGCGTGAGGGTTCGATCTGCGGAGCGCTGCGGCCGCGGGGCGGGGTGGAGGGGGAGGATACCGCGCGGGCGGGAGCGAGGGGAGGCGGGGGGCGGTGGCTCGCCGGCTCGCCGCTTGGCTCGGGTACTGGTCCCTTTCTGGTCGCTTCGGGCGGGGCGGTGAGGTGGCCAGAGGGACGACGCGTGAGCGGGGGCGGCGCAGGGTGTCCACGTGTCGGCGGAGGTGGCACGCGGTTGGCGGTGGCCCAGTTCAAGTCCGGTTCAAATTTTCGTCCGACTGCGACGGTTCACAAGAACTTGGCTACCAATTTTTTTTTTCGAAACCTCCACTCTCCGGATTTTATTCATTCAGCGGTAGCAAATCCGAGTGCATAGCGCAACTCAGAAAACCAGGGATTACATTAGAGTATGTAGCAACATTCTCTACAACTAAAGCTTCCTTAGCACAAATATGAGCAACAGAGTTAACTAGACGGCTAGCATAACGAAGCTGAAATCCCTTAAAAAGCGGCAACTCCTCCTGCATCTCTTGGAAGATATGGAATCCCTTCGATTTGCCTCTCAGCCTACCTTCCCATAGCTGAACAACATTGAGGCAATCTGTCTCGACTATCACATTCTGATAGTTCTTCTCCCTCGCAAGCAAAGTAGCATCTCTGCAAGCCAAAATCTCCAGTGTCAGGGGATCAACCACCCCTTGGTAGCCAGTGCACCGCGACACTAGTAGTCTGCCTTCGCTGTTACGAGCAACTACGCCGGTGCCACCTTTTGCACTAGCCGTGTCGACTGCACCGTCGACATTCATCTTGACAACCCCGGTCATCGGCGCCTCCCATCGCTGCTGCTCATTTACAGCAGGTGTATGTGTCTTGGGGGGAAGCTCCAGCGTCCCCACAATTTCAGCAATAATCTCCATGGACCGCTTTGGTTGATATCTTTCTTCATGATGAGTGAACCTATTCCGGCTGCTCCAAATAGCCGACATCACCGTAATGCCAATAGCTGCATCTTTCTTTGGCACCCAGCTAGCATCGAGCAAGTCAGTAGCCCAAGTGTGTGGATGGAGTCGGGGCATCTTTATAGCAAATACAGTTTGTGCCTCCATCCAAAATAACTTGGCATGATCACATGTTATCAAACAGTGATGGTGAAAGTGCGTTATATTGACTAGAGGGGGGTGAATAGGCGATTTTTATGAAAGTCTTCAAAACGTGGAAGTTATGAAGACAAATGATAGAAATAAACCTATTACCCTGCAGCGAAAGGTAGACTACACTAGGCAAGCCATAGTCAAGTATTCAATAGAGTGACAACACAATGACTAATAGCAGTAATGTAGTAAGGATCAGGTAGGAAGATATTATGAAGCCAAACCGAACACGCAGTCACTCAGTGAAGATAAAAGATAGTGCAATCATACAATGACTTCACAAGGAGTAACAGTACGTAAAGAGAAGGGAAGGATGAAACCAGTGACTCGTTGAAGACAATGATGTGTTGGACCAGTTCCAGTTGCTGTGACAACTGTACGTCTGGTTAGGGCGGCTAGGTATTTAAACCTGAGGACACACAGTCCCGGACACCCAGTCCTGAACACGCAGCTCAGGACACCCAGTCCTCACCGTATTCCCCTTGAGCTAAGGTCACACAGACCTTGCCCAATCACTCTGGTAAGTCTTCAAGGTAGACTCCCAAACCTTCACAGACTTCGTTCACCGGCAATCCACAATGTCTCTTGGATGCTCAGAACGCGACGCCTAACCGGCTGGAGGATTCACAGTCCTCAAGTGTAATAAGTCTTCAGATCACACAGACAAGAAGACTTAAGTGATGCCTAATTCTCTTTGGCTCTGGGTGGTTAGGGCTTTATCCTCGCAAGGAATTCTCTCTCAAAGGCTTCGAGGTGGGTTGCTCTCAAACGACAAAAGCCGTACACTAACTCTGAGCAGCCAACCGTTTATGGTTGTAGGGGGTGGGCTATTTATAGCCACTAGGCAACCCGACCTGATTTGTCCGAAATGACCCTGGGTCACTAAGGAACTGACACGTGTTCCAACGGTCAGATTTCAAACTCACACGACAACTTTACTTGGGCTACAAGCAAAGCTGACTTGTCCGACTCTGGACAAGATTCGCTCTCATAGTCTTCACTCGAAGACATAGGTTTTGGTTAAGCATCACTTCAGTCATTCTGACTGGTTCTCTTGGACCCCACTTAACAGTACGGTGGTTCCTATGACTCAACAAAGAAGAAGAAAAAGAACTACGAAAGATCTAAGTCTTCGAGCTCCATAGGCTTCATGCGATGTCTTCTCTTGTCATAGTCTTCAATGTGAATATCTTCATATACCACCTTTGACATCAATGTCTTCATACATTTTTAGGGGTCATCTCTGGTAGGAAAACCGAATCAATGAGGGACTTCTACCTGTGTTATCCTGCAATTCTCACAAACACATTAGTCCCTCAACTAGGTTTGTCGTCAATACTCCAAAACCAACTAGGGGTGGCACTAGATGCACTTACAATCTCCCCCTTTTTGGTGATTGATGACAAACTAGTTGAAGTTTTCAACGGGGAATATAATATGTGAAATTGTAAAGGATAAGGAATTGTCTTCATAAGTTGCAAGGGCTCCCCCTGAAGATGTGCATATAAGTAATTTGCTTTTGGAATGCAAATGCACATGGCAGGTTGTGCTTGTGGAGATCCTCTTCAACTTATGATGACAATCCACTATGCATGTGAAGGTATGTGAAGATAATGACATGCATAATGGAAAATGGACGTCTGCAAAATGATCTAAGTGCGGAATTTATCGTCGCACATGCGGAATTTATCATCGCATCACAAAATGGCAAATAGTAGCAGACGACCATCGAGTTTAAGTGTTACAACTCAAAGAACCAAATGTATCAAAACGAGAGTTGTAAACACGAAGCAAAATATGAAGCACCCGCCCATATGGACCCGCTTGAAGACTATCAAACTCATATGCTTCTCCCCCTTTTGTCAGTAAGGACCAAAAAGGTTTGAAGACATAGAGCATCTACTCGTTCCCATGAAGAGTAGGTGAAGCAGCAGGGTCGTTGGTGGTGTTCGGCGGTGCAGAAGAGCTTGGAGCAGTGTCGAAGCGTGCTGAAGGAGGTGGCGGTGAAGTAGCATCGTCTTCATCCTCGATCACTCTAGCATTTACAGTTGCAGCAGAGGAAGAGAACTCAGAGTCTTCAAGAGATGGAGTTCGTCGCAGCACTGCCCTTCGAGGAGGTGTGGAGTCAAACTTGAAGCGCTCAGAGAAGCCATCCTCTTGAAGATCATCTTCAGAACACATCAGCGTCAGCCCTTTCCATGTGCGGCGAGAGGTTTCATGGGCAACAAAAGCATTCTTGGTGGCAAGATTGCGAATGCGATTAACATCCACCAAGAGGCTTTGCATTTGACGCTTCAGCCAGTCATGATGCCTATCCTGTTTCTGATGAAGAGCCACAAGAAGCTCTCGGTCATTGAGAACACGAGTGCGCTTCTTGGGTCGTGGGGCAGTTGTACTGTCAGTGGCTTCAGTGAGAGCAGGATGCGGTGCATGTGTAGTGCCAGCCAAAGGATACACACGAGTGACTGCTTCAACTCCTTCAATGTTCTGAGAAAAACTTTGATGCTCTGCATTCTGAAGACTTAGAGGTTCCTTGGCAGGCTCAGGATAGATGGCTTCAATAGACATATCCACATCAGGCAGAAAAATCCGATGATTGCGAGCAGATGGCTGATATGAGATAGCGGAGTGAAGTTTGATCAGCCGCATTACCCATGGGGCGTAGAACTTCAAGCCAAACAGATCAGAGCCTGATGTAGCAAGTTGGCGAATGAAGAAGTCATGTGCATTGAAGCATTTTCCATGAAGAATATAGAAGACCAAAGTCTTCATTGCACCTTCCAGCTTGGCATGTGGAGAGTGCCCTTTGATGGGCCAGAGAGTTCGCCTTATGATGTGATAAATAGTCCTTGGTAGATACTCTAGGTCTTCAACAAAGAACTCTTTGGGATATGCAGCATCTTGGGGTAATGGCTTCATCATACTGAGCATCTGACTCATGTTAGGTTCAGGCTTCTGAAAGATGCTCTCCACAGCTTCACTGTGAAGTTGACAGCCAGATTCGTAGAGATCGCCGGGAGTGGGTAGACCAGTGAGCTCAATGATGTCAAAGGCTTTGGCTTCGTGATGAACGTTTCCTGTCATCCACTCCAGGACCCAAGTCTTCGGATCTCTGTTATACCCGCGGATGTGAAGTGTGGCATAGAATTGGAGCAGCAACTCTTCATTCCAATGCTCTTGGTCAGTGACGAACGGCAGCAATCCAACCTCTTTGAAGCAATCCAGAGCTTCTTCCAGACAGGGCAGACCAGCTATTGCTTCAATGTCAAGACGCTTGTGTGGGAAGATGCGACCTTGATTGTAGAGAATGCAGGAGTAATAGCTTCGCTGCGGATAGCTCCAGAACCGATCAGATGATATTCTTTCCCTTGAGTAGGGGTTCCTGGAGCTATTGAAGAATGTGTTGTCTGCTCTGAAGCCATTGATATTGAAGGATCCAGATGCTGATGCAGGACCTGGGAACCTGGGCAATCTTGGGATTGGCTTCTGTACCTGAGGCCTGTGCTCAACATGATAGTCGAACTGAGGACCGGCAGTAGGCGCAGGAATAGAAGCAGTGGGATCAGTGGCTTCGCTGACTTCTGGTGCTTTTGTTGGTGAGGGATCCACATTAGCTTCAGCCATGACAGCGTCAGTGGCTTCATTGGTGTTGGTGGTGGCAGCCTCAAGATTTTCAACCTCCACTTGACGAGCTGGAGGGTCGGTCACAATCACGTTCTCCTCGAGAACCGCTTCTTGGTGGGACAGGGGAGTAGCAGCTTGTGGGACTTCTTCTTCATCGGCTGATGCAGCCGGAATGTCTTCAGCAGCTTCAGCTTCAGACGCAGAGACTGGAGGCCTTGGTCCTTTGCGAAGCCTGCGCAACGCAGGCGACGCCTGTGTAGTTGGAGTTGGCTGGGCCTCAAAGTCTTCTTCCTCTTGTGGGCGATCAGCCCATGAAGCATCCTGAGCAATTGGCGTCAGAGGACGACCAATGCTGATGAGTTCGATGTGCTCGAGCTGAGGAAGGACTGCACCATCTTCTACATGGTCATGGTGACCAATGTCTTCAGCAGCGATGGGATCAGCTGCTGGAAAGTCTTCAGCTTCATGAGCCTCTATGAAAGCAGGCTCATGGATTGTCAGTTGGCGTTCAGCGTCAGGACGAACCATGGAAATGGGTTCAACAATCAAAGGCTCTGTGGGAGCAGCCCGTTCTTTCTTGGTCTTCCTCTTCTTCTTGGAGGGGGCAGTAGGAGAGGCTTCAGGATGTTTCCTCTTCCTGGCTTCAGCCTCAGCAGTCCTCGTCTTCTTCAGCTCTGAAGCGGTTGACCGGCTTTTTGGCTTCGAGCCAGTCATTCTAGTTGGGAAGACAATGGGATCTGCTTCCTGCCTTGGTGCGAGAGGTTCGGTCACAATGGGCTTCTTCTTCTTCTTAGCAGCCATCCTGGGATCAATGCCCGGACGCCCAAGGGCCTTGCGCTTCTCAGCCTCGTTGTAGCCTTGCACACACTTGTCAGCCAGGCTCTTCATGCGCTCCCGAGAACCCTGAGCTTCTGCGCGTTTCTTGAGAAAGGCTTCTTTGAGCTCGTGCAGCATAATCTTGAAGTTTTTCACCTCTTGCACGCTGAGCTTGGCCATATGCTTCTTGAACTGAGCCTTTTCATAGTCAATCTTTTGCTTCAGTTCGACGATGCGCTGAGCGAGAGCTAGCTCTGAAGCAATGGCGCCATGGAAGGCGACACTGAGGCCAATGGGTAGTTGCAGATCTTCGAAGCTGATGTTTGGCGTGTCAAACCACTCATCAATGAAGTTGTGGATGATTGTCACGTCAAAGAGAGGCAGATCATTGAAGATTTCTGCTTCTTCTTTGCTCTTGATGAGTTGCTCAAGAGCGTCATCTGCAAGATCTTCATCACTTGACAGATCAATGGCATCATTGCGCAGAATGGCAGCAGCTGTTAGCTCTTGGCCGGTGTGTGGCAGAGGCATCTTGACCTTCTAGGGCTTGGAGATGCGTGACAAATCTTCAGACTGCACACTATCTTCAGGAGGTGCAGTTGCCAGTGGCTTCGTCTGTGAGATTTTTGGTGCAGAGGCCGGCTTTGAAGCTTTTGGCTGCTTCAGCTTCTTTGGCTTCGGCGCTGCAGGCGCTTCATCTGATTCAGCGTCATCTGCAGGCTCATTCACGGTTGTCCCTTGAACCACGATGTGAGTGATGAGGCCTTCAAGACTGTAGAAGGGCCCAAGAAGATTGGGTTCAGCTTCGCGAGTTCCATCAGCACGGGGAGCAGAGGGACCAGGGTTGAAATCTAAACCCAAAGTCTTCTTGTTCTTCTTCGCTAAGTTCTGGGCAAACTGGAAGTTGCGCTTAAACAGATTGTCGTCACGACACCATAGCAGGGACGATGGGTCAGCATTCGCAGGCTGTGGTCCACGGACCATGCAGGGATAGAAGCCTTGTTCAATGGCTTCATCTCTGGTCCTGGGTTGAAGATTTTTGTAGAGGATGTCTCCCCATGGTCGCTTGATGGCATTCTTTTCAGCATATTCCTTGGTCACAAATCTGTACTTGACCAATAGCGTCGAATCCATTGGATTCGCGTCTTGCGCCGATTGTAATCCTCTTCAGGATCTGTCTTGTACAACTCTGAGAGGTCATCGGGCAGATCTCTTGATGTTTCTCCTCGACGCTTTCTGCCACCCTTCCTTGCTGATTTCTCTGAAGCCATGAACTTTAAACTGAAAGGCTTCAATACGTTCAGAGGCTTCAAAGGTTTTCGCTTGCTGGACAAACAGGAACTGGCTTCGGGAGAATTTATGTGATGCTGTAAGAATTCTGCAAATGAATGCAGACTATGAGAACCAAGGGATTCTCCCACGGACATGTACCTGTGACAGCATTAAGGTGCGAGGGAAGGGGAAGAGGTCATATGCATTCTCAGAAGATTTTGAAGATAAATCAGTTTAGAAGACATTGACCTCATCGTGCGAAGACATTCACTCATAGATAAGGAGTTGGTTCCAGATTTGTACGAATCCACGGATCAGTACAAGTGAGGAATCTAACTACTTTGTGAAGCATAAGTGAATATACTAGGCATGTTATGAGATGCAGTATGAAAGAGATCCAACTTGTGTGAATAGAAACTGCTTGTGGTAGAAAGTGATAAAGCTATAGGATCAAAGAGGCCATAAAAAGGAGGTTTTATTTACCACACGAAGAACTGCTAGATGGAGTGGAAGAGGAGGCCGAGCAGTTCGATCGTCCGTGCCCTAACTTGGCGACGGAGGACACCTACGGCGACGGCGGAGAAGACGATGTCCGCGGTCGGCGTGAAGACGGCGTCGGAGAGGTTGCGGCAGCGAAGCGCTTCGTCGCCGGCGTCGTCGAGGGCTAGCGGTGGCGCTAGGGTTCGTGCGAGAGTGGAAGAAGAGATAATGACTGCTGTGAGGTGTGTATTTATAGGTACAGGGGCGGCACTGCGTTATTACACAGGTGCCCCTGGCGATTCGCATCTGAGGAACACGTGGCCATCATGCAGCATATTGGGGTTTGTTCCACGTCCCACGCACGCCTGGATTGTCGGGTGGTCGTTCACACTTCTCCGGGTTTCAGGTGGAGGAATGAGCATTGAAAACGGACTTAATGGTTGTCTCTGTATCTTCTGCTGACAAGGACGCAGAGAAGACATTCGACAGTTTCAATAGAATGCATATGATTTGGAGAGATAGAGTTTGAGATAGAAAGCATAGAGAGGTTAGGGTCCGATCACATTCACTTAGTTCAAAAGATTCAACAAGAAGACATAGCTATAAGTGAATGATGTAGAGGACAGAACACTAGTAATATATATATATATATATATATATATATATATATATATATAATCAACATAGTGAAGATAATCATGAAGACATGTTGAGATTGAAGCCAAACCAAATGTGAAGACATAGCAAATGTAACGCCATGAGTGAAACACTTCAAACAGAACATTTGGTGGTGGCGTTACCCACCGTATAGGAAGTATTAGACCCAGACACGGCGCACAATTATCGTGGCGCTCCGAAGTCAAATTCCACATTAATGTATTCACACTTAGAATGTATGTCTTCATTGATTGAAGATATACTTTACTTCGTGTGTTGCACATCTAAGTCATCAATATGCATAAGTGTTAGGATGTGTGCCTGATCACAGGACATTTGAGGATTCCAGGATATTTAGCTCACACCGTAACTTGCAAAATCTCTTCTCATCCAAGGGCTTGGTGAAGATATCTGCCAATTGCTCTTCAGTGTTGACGTGTATGATATCAATATCTTCCTTCACAACATGATCTCTGAGAAAGTGATGACGAATTTCAATGTGCTTTGTCTTCGAGTGCTGAACTGGGTTGTTGGCAATCTTGATGGCGCTTTCGTTGTCGCAGTAGAGTGGCACTTGCTTCAGATGAATGCCATAGTCCTTGAGTGTTTGCTTCATCCACAGAAGCTGAGCGCAGCAAGATCCAGCAGCAATGTATTCAGATTCAGCAGTGGAGAGAGATACACAGTTCTGCTTCTTTGAAGACCAACATACAAGTGATCGTCCCAGAAAATGACATGTGCCTGATGTAGACTTGCGATCCACCTTGTCACCAGCATAATCAGCATCCGAGAATCCAACCAGATCAAACTCTGAGCCCTTTGGATACCATAATCCTAGAGTTGGGGTGTGAGCCAAATATCGAAGAATTCGCTTCACAGCTAAGTGATGCGACTCCTTTGGTGCCGCTTGAATCGAGCACACATGCAAACACTAAGCATAATATCTGGCCTAGATGCACATAGATAAAGCAAAGAACCAATCATGGAGCGGTATACCTTTTGATCGAACTCTTTACCATTGTCGTCAGGACCCAGATGATGCTTGGCTGGCATTGGCGTCGTGAAGCCTTTGCAGTCTTGCATACCAAACTTCTTCAGGCAATCTTTGAGATACTTTTCTTGAGATATGAAGATGCCGTTGCGTTGCTGTCGTATTTGAAGACCGAGGAAGAACTTCAGCTCTCCCATCATGGACATCTGATATTGCTCTTGCATCATATATCCAAACTCTTCACTGTACTTCTGATTGGTGCAGCCGAAGATAATGTCATCCACATATATTTGGCACACAAACAGTTCACCATCATATGTCTTCGTGAAGAGAGTGGGGTCTAGGGAACCAGGTATGAAGCCTTTGCTCTTCAGGAAGTATTTGAGTGTATCATACCAGGCCCGAGGGGCTTGTTTGAGGCCATATAGTGCCTTGTTGAGCTTGTATACCATGTCAGGATGTTTTGGATCTTCAAAGCCAGGCGGTTGTGCAACATACACCTATTCTTCAATTTTGCCATTGAGAAAGGCGCTCTTCACATCCATTTGATATAGAAGTATGTTATGATGATTTGCATAGGCTAGCAGTATGCGTATGGCTTCAAGTCTAGCCACAGGAGCAAATGTTTCATCGAAGTCAATGCCTTCCACTTGAGTATATCCTTGAGCAACGAGACGAGCTTTGTTTCTGACAACTTGACCATGCTCATCTTGCTTGTTGCGGTATATCCATTTGGTGCCTATTATGTTGTGCTTCCGAGGATCAGGACGCTTAACCAGTTCCCATACATTATTCAGCTCAAACTGTTGAAGCTCTTCTTGCATAGCTTGAATCCATTCAGGTTCCATGAAGGCTTCTTCAACTTTCTTGGGTTCTATTATTGAGACGAATGCGAAGTGCCCACAGAAGTTTGCCAGCTGAGTTGCCCTTGATCGAGTGAGCGGACCGGGTGCATTGATGCTGTCAATTATTCTCTCAATCTACACTTCATTGGCAACACGAGGATGTACAGGGCGAAGGTTTTGCTCTTGCTGATCATTGTCATTGTTAGTGGGATTGTCTTCAGGCTGAGCATTGTCTTGTTGGAAATATGCCCTAGAGGCAATAATAAAAGGATTATTATTATATTTCCTTGTTCACGATAATTGTCTTTTATTCATGCTATAATTGTGTTATCCGGAAATCGTAATACATGTGTGAATAATAGACACCAACATGTCCCTAGTAAGCCTCTAGTTGACTAGCTCGTTGATCAACAGATAGTCATGGTTTCCTGACTATGGACATTGGATGTCATTCATAACGAGATCACATCATTAGGAGAATGATGTGATGGACAAGACCCAATCCTAAAAATAGCACAAGATCGTATAGTTCGTTTGCTAGAGTTTTCCAATGTCAAGTATCTTTTCCTTAGATCATGAGATCGTGTAACTCACGGATACCGTAGGAGTGCTTTGGGTGTACCAAACGTCACAACGTAACTGGGTGACTATAAAGGTATACTACGGGTATCTCCGAAAGTGTCTGTTGGGTTGACACGGATCAAGACTGGGATTTGTCACTCCGTATGACGGAGAGGTATCACTGGGCCCACTCGGTAATGCATCATCATAATGAGCTCAAAGTGACCAAGTGTCTGGTCACGGGATCATGCATTACGGTACGAGTAAAGTGACTTGCCGGTAACGAGATTGAACGAGGTATTGGGATACCGACGATCGAATCTCGGGCAAGTAACATACCGATTGACGAAGGGAATTGTATACGGGGTTGCTTGAATCCTCGACATCGTGGTTCATCCAATGAGATCATCGAGGAGCATGTGGGAGCCAACATGGGTATCCAGATCCCGCTGTTGGTTATTGACCAGAGAGCGATCTCGGTCATGTCTACATGTCTCCCGAACCCGTAGGGTCTACACACTTAAGGTTCGGTGACGCTAGGGTTGTAGAGATATGTGTATGCAGTAACCCGAATGTTGTTCGGAGTCCCGGATGAGATCCCGGACGTCACGAGGAGTTCCGGAATGGTCCGGAGGTAAAGAATTATATATGGGAAGTCTTGTTTTGGTCGCCGGAAAGGTTTCGCGCATTATCGATATTGTACCGGGAGTGCCGAAAGGGGTCCGGGGGTCCATCAAGGGGGTCCACCTGCCCCGGGGGGCCACATGGGCTGTAGGGGTGTGCGCCTTGGCCTATATGGGCCAAGGGCACCAGCCCCAAGAGGCCCATGCGCCAAAGATAAGGGAAAGGAAGAGTCCTAAAGGGGGAAGGCACCTCCTAGGTGCCTTGGGGAGGATGGACTCCTCCCTGGCCGCACCCTTCCTTGGAGTAAGGGCCAAGGCTGCGCCCCCCCTCTCCCTTGGCCCTATATATAGTGGGAGGAAGGGAGGGCAGCCACACCTAAGCCCTGGCGCCTCCCTCTCCCTCTCCAACACCTCCTCCTCCTCCGTAGAGCTTGGCGAAGCCCTGACGGAGTACTGCAGCTCCACCACCACCACGCCGTCGTGCTGCTGCTGGAGCCATCTTCCTCAACCTCTCATTCCCCTTGCTGGATCAAGAAGGAGGAGACGTTACGCTGACCGTACGTGTGTTGAACACGGAGGTGCCGTCCGTTCGGCGCTAGGATCTCCGGTGATTTGGATCACGTCGAGTACGCCTTCCTCATCCCCGTTCTTTGAACGCTTCCGCGCGTGATCTACAAAGGTATGTAGATGCAATCCGATCACTCGTTGCTAGATGAACTCCTAGATGGATCTTGGTGAAACCGTAGGAAATTTTTTGTTTTCTGCTACGTTTCCCAACAGTGGCATCATGAGCTAGGTCTATGCGTAGTTCTCTTGCACGAGTAGAACACAATTTGTTGTGGGCGTGATGTTGTCAACTTTCTTGCCGCTACTAGTCTTATCTTGCTTCAACGGTATTGTGGGATGAAGCGGCCCGGACCAACCTTACACGTACGCTTACGTGAGACCGGTTCCACCGACTAACATGCACAAGTTGCATAAGGTGGCTGGCGGGTGTCTGTCTCTCCCACTTTAGTTGGAGCGGATTCGATGAAAAGGGTCCTTATGAAGGGTAAATAGAAGTTGACAAATCACGTTGTGGCTTTCACGTAGGTAAGAAAACGTTCTTGCTAGAACCCTATTGCAGCCACGTAAAACTTGCAACAACAATTAGAGGACGTCTAACTTGTTTTTGCAGCAAGTGTTCTGTGATGTGATATGGCCAAAGTTGTGATGAATGATGAATGATATATATGTGATGTATGAGATGTTCATGCTATTGTAATAGGAATCACGACTTGCATGTCGATGAGTATGACAACCGGCAGGAGCCATAGGAGTTGTCTTTATTTTTTGTATGACCTGCGTGTCATTGAGAAACGCCATGTAAATTACTTTACTTTATTGCTAAACGCGTTAGCCGTAGTAGTAGAAGTAATAGTTGGCGAGCAACTTCATGGAGACACGATGATGGAGATCATGGTGTCATGCCGGTGACAAGATGACCATGGAGCCCCAAGATGGAAATCAAAGGAGCTATGTGATATTGGCCATATCATGTCACTATTATTGTTTGATTGCATGTGATGTTTATCATGTTTCTGCATCTTGTTTACTTAGAACGACGGTAGTAAATAAGATGATCCCTCATAATAATTTCAAGAAAGTGTTCCCCCTAACTGTGCACCGTTGCGACAGTTCGTTGTTTCGAAGCACCACGTGATGATCGGGTGTTAGATTCTAACGTTCACATACAACGGGTGTAAGACAGATTTACACATGCAAACACTTAGGTTGACTTGACGAGCCTAGCATGTACAGACATGGCCTCGGAACACAGAAGACCGAAAGGTCGAGCATGAGTCGTATAGAAGATACGATCAACATGAAGATGTTCACCGATGTTGACTAGTCCGTCTCACGTGATGATCGGACACGGCCTAGTTAACTCGGATCATGTTATACTTAGATTACTGGAGGGATGTCTATCTAAGTGGGAGTTCATTGAATAATTTGATTAGATGAACTTAATTATCATGAACTTAGTCTAAATTTTTTACAATATGTCTTGTAGATCAAATGGCCAACGTAGTCCTCAACTTCAACGCGTTCCTAGAGAAAACCAAGCTGAAAGACGATGGCAGCAACTACACGGACTGGGTCCGGAACCTGAGGATCATCCTCATAGCTGCCAAGAAAGATTATGTCCTACAAGCACCGCTAGGTGACGCACCTGTTCTCCCTGCAGAACAAGACGTTATGAACGCTTGGCAGGCACGTACCGATGACTACTCCCTCGTTCAGTGCGGCATGCTTTACAGCTTAGAGCCGGGGCTCCAAAAGCGTTTTGAGAGACACGGAGCATATGAGATGTTCGAAGAGCTGAAAATGGTTTTCCAAGCTCATGCCCGGGTCGAGAGATATCAAGTCTCCGACAAGTTCTTCAGCTGTAAGATGGAGGAAAACAGTTCTGTCAGTGAGCACATACTCACTATGTCTGGGTTGCATAACCGCTTGACTCAGCTGGGAGTTAATCTCCCGGATGACGCGGTCATTGACAGAATCCTTCAGTCGCTTCCACCGAGCTACAAGAGCTTTGTGATGAACTTCAATATGCAGGGGATGGAAAAGACCATTCCTGAAGTATTTGCAATGCTGAAATCAGCAGAGGTAGAAGTCAAAAAGGAACATCAAGTGTTGATGGTGAATAAAACCACTAAGTTCAAGAAGGGCAAGGGAAAGAAAGCCTTCAAGAAGGACGGCAAGGGAGTTGCCGCGCCCGACAAGCAAGCTGCCGGGAAGAAGCCAAAGAATGGACCCAAGCCCGAGACTGAGTGCTTTTATTGCAAGGAAAGTGGTCACTGGAAGCGGAACTGCCCCAAATACTTAGCGGACAAGAAGGCCGGCAAAACGAAAGGTATATGTGATATACATGTAATTGATGTGTACCTTATCAGTACTCGTAGTAGCTCCTGGGTATTTGATACTGGTGCAGTTGCTCACATTTGTAACTCAAAACAGGAGCTGCGGAATAAGCGGAGACTGGCGAAGGACGAGATGATGATGCGCGTCGGGAATGGTTCCAAGGTCAATGTGATCGCCGTCGGCACGCTACCTCTACATTTACCTTCGGGATTAGTTTTAAACCTTAATAATTGTTATTTAGTGCCAGCTTTGAGCATGAACATTGTATTAGGATCTCGTTTAATTCGAGATGGCTACTCATTTAAATCCGAGAATAATGGTTGTTCTATTTATATGAGAGATATGTTTTATGGTCATGCTCCGATGGTGAATGGTTTATTCTTAATGAATCTCGAGCGTAATGCTACACATGTTCATAGTGTGAGTACCAAAAGATGTAAGATTGATAATGATAGTCCCACATACTTGTGGCACTGCCGCCTTGGTCACATAGGTGTCAAACGCATGAAGAAGCTCCATGCTGATGGACTTTTAGAGTCTCTTGATTACGAATCATTTGACACGTGCGAACCATGCCTCATGGGTAAAATGACCAAGACTCCGTTCTCAGGAACAATGGAGCGAGCAACCAACTTATTGGAAATCATACATACTGATGTGTGCGGTCCAATGAGTGTTGAGGCTCGCGGTGGCTATCGTTATGTTCTCACCCTCACTGATGACTTGAGTAGATATGGGTATGTCTACTTAATGAAACACAAGTCTGAGACCTTTGAAAAGTTCAAGGAATTTCAGAGTGAGGTTGAGAATCAACGTGACAGGAAAATCAAGTTCCTGCGATCAGATCGTGGAGGAGAATACTTGAGTCACGAGTTTGGCACACACTTAAGAAAATGTGGAATAGTTTCACAACTCACGCCGCCTGGAACACCTCAGCGTAATGGTGTGTCCGAACGTCGTAATCGCACTCTATTAGATATGGTGCGATCTATGATGTCTCTTACCGATTTACCGCTATCTTTTTGGGGCTATGCTTTAGAGACTGCCGCATTCACTTTAAATAGGGCTCCGTCGAAATCCGTTGAGACGACACCGTATGAATTATGGTTTGGGAAGAAACCTAAGCTGTCGTTTCTAAAAGTTTGGGGATGCGATGCTTATGTCAAGAAACTTCAACCTGAAAAGCTCGAACCCAAGTCGGAAAAATGCGTCTTCATAGGATACCCTAAAGAAACTATTGGGTATACCTTCTACCTCAGATCCGAAGGCAAGATCTTTGTTGCCAAGAATGGATCCTTTCTAGAGAAGGAGTTTCTCTCGAAAGAAGTAAGTGGGAGGAAAGTAGAACTTGATGAAGTATTACCTCTTGAACCGGAAAATGGCGCAACTCAAGAAAATGTTCCTGAGGTGCCTGCACCGACTAGAGAGGAAGTTAATGATGATGATCAGGATACTTCTGATCAAGCTCCTACTGAAATTCGAAGGTCCACAAGGACACGTTCCGCACCAGATTGGTACGGCAACCCTGTCTTGGAAATCATGTTGTTAGACAACGGTGAACCTTCGAACTATGAAGAAGCGATGGCGGGCCCGGATTCCGACAAATGGCTGGAAGCCATGAAATCCGAGATAGGATCCATGTATGAAAACGAAGTATGGACTTTGACTGACTTGCCCGTAGAGCGGCGAGCCATAGAAAATAAATGGATCTTTAAGAAGAAGACAGACGCGGATGGTAATGTGACCATCTATAAAGCTCGGCTTGTCGCTAAGGGTTATCGACAAGTTCAAGGGATTGACTATGATGAGACTTTCTCACCGGTAGCGAAGCTAAAGTCCGTCCGAATCATGTTAGCAATTGCCGCATTCTATGATTATGAGATATGGCAAATGGACGTCAAAACGGCATTCCTTAATGGTTTCCTTAAGGAAGAATTGTATATGATGCAGCCGGAAGGTTTTGTCGATCCTAAGAATGCTGACAAGGTGTGCAAGCTCCAACGCTCGATTTATGGGCTGGTGCAAGCATCTCGGAGTTGGAACATTCGCTTTGATGAGATGATCAAAGCGTTTGGGTTTACGCAGACTTATGGAGAAGCCTGCGTTTACAAGAAAGTGAGTGGGAGCTCTGTAGCATTTCTCATATTATATGTAGATGACATACTTTTGATGGGAAATGATATAGAACTCTTGGACAGCATTAAGGCCTACTTGAATAAGAGTTTTTCAATGAAGGACCTTGGAGAAGCTGCTTATATATTAGGCATCAAGATCTATAGAGATAGATCAAGACGCCTCATAGGTCTTTCACAAAGCACATACCTTGATAAGATATTGAAGAAAGTTCAATATGGATCAGTCTAAGAAGGGGTTCTTGCCTGTGTTACAAGGTGTGAAATTGAGCTCAGCTCAATGTCCGACCACGGCAGAAGATATAGAAGAGATGAGTGTCATCCCCTATGCCTCAGCCATAGGTTCTATTATGTATGCCATGCTGTGTACCAGACCTGATGTAAACCTTGCCGTAAGTTTGGTAGGAAGGTACCAAAGTAATCCCGGCAAGGAACACTGGACAGCGGTCAAGAATATCCTGAAGTACCTGAAAAGGACTAAGGAAATGTTTCTCGTTTATGGAGGTGACGAAGAGCTCGTCGTAAAAGGTTACGTCGACGCTAGCTTCGACACAGATCTGGATGACTCAAGTCACAAACCGGATACGTGTATATTTTGAATGGTGGGGCAGTAAGCTGGTGCAGTTGCAAGCAGAGCGTCGTGGCGGGATCTACATGTGAAGCGGAGTACATGGCAGCCTCGGAGGCAGCGCATGAAGCAATTTGGGTGAAGGAGTTCATCACCGACCTAGGAGTCATACCCAATGCGTCGGGGCCAATCAAACTCTTCTGTGACAACACTGGAGCTATTGCACTTGCCAAGGAGCCCAGGTTTCACAAGAAGACCAGGCACATCAAGCGTCGCTTCAACTCCATTCGTGAAAATGTTCAAGATGGAGACATAGATATTTGTAAAGTACATACGGACCTGAATGTAGCAGATCCATTGACTAAACCTCTCCCTAGAGCAAAACATGATCAACACCAGAATTCCATGGGTGTTCGATTCATCACAATGTAACTAGATTATTGACTCTAGTGCAAGTGGGAGACTGTTGGAAATATGCCCTAGAGGCAATAATAAAAGCATTATTATTATATTTCCTTGTTCATGATAATTGTCTTTATTCATGCTATAATTGTGTTATCCGGAAATCGTAATACATGTGTGAATACACAGACACCAACATGTCCCTAGTAAGCCTCTAGTTGACTAGCTCGTTGATCAACAGATAGTCATGGTTTCCTGACTATGGACATTGGATGTCATTGATAACGAGATCACATCATTAGAAGAATGATGTGATGGACAAGACCCAATCCTAAAAATAGCACAAGATCGTATAGTTCGTTTGCTAGAGTTTTCCAATGTCAAGTATCTTTTCCTTAGACCATGAGATCGTGTAACTCCCGGATACCGTAGGAGTGCTTTGGGTGTACCAAACGTCACAACGTAACTAGGTGACTATAAAGGTATACTACGGGTATCTCCGAAAGTGTCTGTTGGGTTGACACGGATTAAGACTGGGATTTGTCACTCCGTATGACGGAGAGGTATCACTGGGCCCACTCGGTAATGCATCATCATAATGAGCTCAAAGTGACCAAGTGTCTGGTCACGGAATCATGCATTACGGTACGAGTAAAGTGAATTGCCGGTAACGAGATTGAACGAGGTATTGGGATACCGACGATCGAATCTCGGGCAAGTAACATACCGATTGACGAAGGGAATTGTATACGGGGTTGCTTGAATCCTCGACATCGTGGTTCATCCGATGAGATCATCGAGGAGCATGTGGGAGCCAACATGGGTATCCAGATCCCGCTGTTGGTTATTGACCAAAGAGCGATCTCGGTCATGTCTACATGTCTCCCGAACCCGTAGGGTCTACAAACTTAAGGTTCGGTGACGCTAGGGTTGTAGAGATATGTGTATGCAGTAACCCGAATGTTATTCGGAGTCCCGGATGAGATCCCGGATGTCATGAGGAGTTCCGGAATGGTCCGGAGGTAAAGAATTATATATGGTAAATCTTGTTTTGGTCGCCGGAAAGGTTTCGCGCATTATCGGTATTGTACCGGGAGTGCCGAAAGGGGTTCGGGGGTCCACCAAGGGGGTCCACCTGCCCCGGGGGGGCACATGGGTTGTAGGGGTGTGCGCCTTGGCCTATATGGGCCAAGGGCACCAGCCCCAAGAGGCCCATGCGCCAAGAGATAAGGGAAAGGAAGAGTCCTAAAGGGGGAAGGCACCTCCTAGGTGCCTTGGGGAGGATGGACTCCTCCCTGGCCGCACCCTTCCTTGGAGGAAGGGCCAAGGCTGCGCCCCCCTCTCCCTTGGCCCTATATATAGTGGGGGGAAGGGAGGGCAGCCACACCTAAGCCCTGGCGCCTCCCTCTCCCTCTCCAACACCTCCTCCTCCTCCGTAGAGCTTGGCGAAGCCCTGACGGAGTACTGCAGCTCCACCACCACCACGCCGTCGTGCTGCTGCTGGAGCCATCTTCCTCAACCTCTCCTTCCCCTTGCTGGATCAAGAAGGAGGAGACGTTACGCTGACCGTACGTGTGTTGAACACGGAGGTGCCGTCCGTTCGGCGCTAGGATCTCCGGTGATTTGGATCACGTCGAGTACGCCTTCCTTATCCCTGTTCTTTGAACGCTTCCGCGCGTGATCTACAATGGTATGTAGATGCAATCCGATCACTCGTTGCTAGATGAACTCCTAGATGGATCTTGGTGAAACCGTAGGAAATTTTTTGTTTTCTGCTACGTTCCCCAACATGTCTTCAGGTTGATCAGGTGCGGAGATGATAAGTTCCTCTTTAGGTTGAGCTTTAGAGGGTATGATTTCTCCGGTTCCCATAAGCTTGATCGATTCGCTGGATGGAACTTCATCTAGCATATTTGGGAGGTGCTCTCTTTGTGAACCGTTAGTCTCATCAAACCGCACATCCACTGTTTCAACCACTTTATAATGAAAGAGATTGAAGACTCTGTAGGAGTGCAAATCCTTTCCATATCCAAGCATAAAACCCTCATGTGCTTTTGGTGCAAATTTTGAAGTGTGATGTGGATCCTTGATCCAGCACGTGGCACCAAATACTCTGAAGTAACTGACATTTGGCTTCTTGCCAGTAAGAAGCTCATAAGATGTCTTGTTCAGCAGCTTGTGAAGATAAACACGATTGATTGTATGGCATGCAGTGTCAATGGCTTCAGGCTAGAATTTTCTTGGAGTCTTGTATTCATCAAGCATCGTTCGCGCCATCTCAATGAGTGTTCTATTCTTGCGTTCGACGATGCCATTCTGCTGTGGCGTGTATGGGGCTGAGAATTCATGTGTGATGCCCAAGGTATCAAGATATGTATCAAGGCCAGTATTCTTGAATTCAGTGCCATTGTCACTTATGATGTGCTTTATCTTGGCGCCATAGTTGTTCATTGCTCGATTGGCGAAGCGTCTGAAGACATCCTGCACTTCAGTCTTGTAGAGTATTATGTGCACCCAAGTATATCTAGAATAATCATCAACAATAACAAAGCCATAGAGGCAAGCAGTAGTAGTAAGAGTTGAGTAATGAGTGGGACCGAAAAGATCCATGTGGAGCAGTTCGAAGGGTCGAGTGGTTGTCATGATTGTCTTCGAGGGATGTTTGGCCCTCGTCATCTTCCCTGCTTCACAGGCACCACATAAGTGATCTTTCTTGAACTTGACGCCCTCGATGCCTATGACATGCTTCTTCTTTGCAAGGGTGTGGAGGTTCCTCATGCCGGCATGCCCTAGCCTCCGATGCCAGAGCCAGCATTCTGAAGCCTTTGCTAGAAGATATACGGCAAGTTGTGGTCCTGCTGAGAAATCTACCACGTACAAGTCATCTTTACGATACCCTTCAAACACTAGAGACTTGTCAGATTCCATTAGTACAAGGCAGCGATATTTTCCAAATATTACGATCATGTTCAAATCACAAAGCATTGAGACAGACATTAAGTTGAAGCCAAGGGATTCAACAAGCATGACTTTATCCATGTGTTGATCCTTTGAGATTGCAACTCTACCTAGACCCAATACCTTACTTTTACCAGTGTCAGCAAATGTGATGTGACTCTTATCAGATGGACGTAAGGTTGAGTCCATAAGAAGGCTTCTTTTGCCAGTCATGTGGTTGGTACACCCACTATCAATAATCCATTCTGAAGACGCTGGTGTCGTACCCTACAGTGCAGTTAGGGGGATAGGCTTCACGAAGAGAATTGTGAAGCAAAAACATTTGACGAACCAGTGGGTTATGAAAGCTTAGATCCAGATTAGGACTGATAGGGAGAGTAGCAAGCGATTCAGAAACGAAGTACATAGTAAGACCATTCGGGCATTTGATCTTGCGCCCTACAAGATGTTTAAGGTCCCCAGCAATAGCGTCAGACGATTTTGGTTTTCTGCTGGAGACCTTTCCCTGCAAAAGAGAGTTAAGCTTTCTTAGCCACCCACATCTTCAAGGGTGGCTTAGAAGCAATAAGTCTAAGTGCAGCATCTGAGAACTTTGGCTTTGGAGCCCTAGCAAAAAGTCTTGCAGGCGGACAATAGTACTCATAAGAATAAGCAGAATAGTTCTTGGTCTTATGAACATGGCGGTTTGATGAACCGCGCTCATATTCATAGGCCTGAGTATGGTTTCTCTGCAAAACATTTGCGTTAGTGCGACTCAGGTGAGTCCTCTGTCTGTATGAAGCCTTTGGACCGTATGAAGCCTGTGGTCTGAGGTTTGTCTTCTTCACGTGTGGTGTCATGATGACATTCACAGGAAGGTTCTCCAGACACTTTTTCGGAACCCAGATCTTCTTCATAGGTGGTCCATTCCTGCAGTTAGTACCAATGTACCTGGCAAACACTTCACCATTCTGATTCTTAAACAGTTTATAGTTTGCATCAAAGGATTCATCAATGACAATGAGATTTGCACAAGAGAAGCCAGATAGATTGGATAGATCTGCTGAAGATTCCTTTGCAGCAACCCATGTGGTTTTGGGGTACTGCTCAGGTTTCCAGTAAGAGCCATCAGCATTCATTTTCCTTACGAACCCAACACCCTCTTTCCTCGGGTTTCGGTTCAAGATCTGCTTTTTGAGGACATCACATAGTGTCTGATGCCCTTTAAGACTTTTGTACATCCCTGTTTCAAGCAATGTCTTCAACCTAGCATTCTCATCAGCAATAGCAATGGAATCCTCAGCAGAGGGGTTAGTTCCCACATCAACAGTTGAAGATATTGCAACAGTAGCAACAGTAGAACATTCAGCAACAGTAGTAGCATTATCACGCTCAATGCACTTAAGACATGGTGGTTCAAATCCTTCCTGAGCAGAGTTGATATGTTCGGTGCAAAGTGACTCGTTTTCCTTTTGAAGATCTTCATGAGCCGCTCTCAATTTCTCAAGATCTTGCTTCCTTTGAAGATAATCATAGGAAAGCTTTTCATGAGTCGTTGAGAGCGTTTCATGACGACTTTCAAGTTCCTCATACTTAACGTGAATATTTTTTATGTCTTCAATTAAGGACTCAGATCGAGTCATTTCAGCGCCTAACAGATCATCGCTTTTGTCTAACAGTGAAGCAGTAGGTAGGAGCGGAGTAGTCCTTGTCGTTTGCATCGGTGTCGGTGATGAGGTTATTGTCTTCAGTGTTGAAGATGGACTTGGCAACGTATGCTGTAGCCAGACTTGCGACGCCAGAATCGGACTCCTCCTCAGACTCCACCTCAGCCTCCTTAGAAGCGGACTCCTCCTCTGAATCCATTTCCTTGCCAACAAACGCATGTGCCTTGCCAGATGAGCTCTTCTTGTGTGATGAAGACTTTGAAGAAGACTTGGAAGAAGACTTTGAGTATTTCTTCTTCTTCTTGTCGTCAGAGTCATATTCCTTGCTCTTCTTCTTCTTTTTGTTCTCATTGTCCCAGTGCGGACACTCAGAGATGAAGTGGCCAGGTTTCTTGCACTTGTGACATGTTTTCTTCTTGTAGTCATGAGCAGAAGCTTCATCATTCCTTAAGCTTGATCGGGAAGACTTTTTGAAGCCTTTCTTCTTGGTGAATTTTTGGAACTTCTTCACAAGCATAGCAAGTTCCCTTCCAATGTCTTCAGGATCATCAGAACTGCTGTCAGATTCTTCTTTAGATGAGGAGACAGCTTTTGCCTTCAAGGCACGAGTTCGCCCATAGTTTGGACCGTAGATATCTCTTTTCTCAGAAAGCTGAAACTCATGTGTGTTGAGCCTCTCAAGTATGTCAGACGGATCGAGTGTCTTGAAATCAGGACGTCCTTGAATCATCAGGGCTAGGGTGTCAAACGAACTGTCAAGTGATCTCAGTAGTGTCTTGACGACTTCATGCTTGGTGATCTCAGTAGCGCCAAGGGCTTGAAGCTCATTCGTGATGTCAGTGAGTCGATCAAATGTGAGCTGGACATTCTCATTGTCATTTCTCTTGAAGCGGTTGAAGAGGTTGCGAAGGACACTGATTCTCTGATCTCTCTGGGTTGAGACGCCTTCGTTGACCTTGGAGAGCCAGTCCCAGACTAGCTTAGATGTTTCCAAAGCACTCACGCGACCATACTGTCCTTTGGTCAGATGACCACAGATGATATTCTTGGTGGTAGAGTCCAGTTGAACGAACTTCTTGACATCAGTAGCAGTGACACCTTCTCCAGCCTTGGGAACGCCGTTCTTGACGACATACCATAGGTCGACGTCAATGGCTTCAAGATGCATGCGCATCTTATTCTTCCAGTAGGGATATTCAGTTCCATCGAAGACGGGGCACGCAGCGGAGACTTTGATTATCCCTGCAGTCGACATAGCTAAAACTCCAGGTGGTTAAACCGAATCACACAGAACAAGGGAGTACCTCGCTCTGATACCAATTGAAAGTGCGTTATATCGACTAGAGGGGGGGTGAATAGGCGATTTTTATGAAAGTCTTCAAAACGTGAAAGTTATGAAGACAAATGATAGAAATAAACCTATTACCCTCTGCAGCGAAAGGTAGACTACACTAGGCAAGCCATAGTCAAGTATTCAATAGAGTGACAGCACAATGACTAATAGCAGTAATGTAGTAAGGATCAGGTAGGAAGATATTATGAAGCCAAACAGAACACGCAGTCACTCAGTGAAGATAAAAGATAGTGCAATCATACAATGACTTCACAAGGAGTAACAGTACGTAAAGAGAAAGGAAGGATGAAACCAGTGACTCGTTGAAGACAATGATGTGTTGGACCAGTTCCAGTTGCTGTGACAACTGTACGTCTGGTTAGGGCGGCTAGGTATTTAAATCTGAGGACACACAGTCCCGGACACCCAGTCCTGAACACGCAGCTCAGGACACCCAGTCCTCACCGTATTCCCCTTGAGCTAAGGTCACACAGACCTCGCCCAATCACTCTGGTAAGTCTTCAAGGTAGACTCCCAAACCTTCACAGACTTCGTTCACCGGCAATCCACAATGTCTCTTGGATGCTCAGAACGCGACGCCTAACCGGCTGGAGGATTCACAGTCCTCAAGTGTAATAAGTCTTCAGATCACACAGACAAGAAGACTTAAGTGATGCCTAATTCTCTTTGGCTCTGGGTGGTTAGGGCTTTATCCTCGCAAGGAATTCTCTCTCAAAGGCTTCGAGGTGGGTTGCTCTCAAACGACAAAAGCCGTACACTAACTCTGAGCAGCCAACCGTTTATGGTTGTAGGGGGTGGGCTATTTATAGCCACTAGGCAACCCGACCTGATTTGTCCGAAATGACCCTGGGTCACTAAGGAACTGACACGTGTTCCAACGGTCAGATTTCAAACTCACACGGCAACTTTACTTGGGCTACAAGCAAAGCTGACTTGTCCGACTCTGGACAAGATTCGCTCTCATAGTCTTCACTCGAAGACATAGGTTTTGGTTAAGCATCACTTCAGTCATTCTGAATGGTTCTCCTTGGACCCCACTTAACAGTACGGTGGTTCCTATGACTCAACAAGAAGAAGAAAAAGAACTACGAAAGATCTAAGTCTTCGAGCTCCATAGGCTTCATGCGATGTCTTCTCTTGTCATAGTCTTCAATGTGAATATCTTCATATACCATCCTTGACATCAATGTCTTGATACATTTTTAGGGGTCATCTCTGGTAAGAAAACCAAATCAATGAGGGACTTCTACCTGTATTATCCTGCAATTCTCACAAACACATTAGTCCCTCAACTAGGTTTGTCATCAATACTCTAGAACCAACTAGGGGTGGCACTAGATGCACTTACAGATGGAGACTTTCATCTCCATGTCCGCACAACGGACAACCCGCATAATCGCTAACATGTCGTCGTTGCAGCTCCTACATGCAGGGTAGCATATTTTTGACCACTCGCCACCAAAAGACCCGGATCTTCGGCAGCACTTGTAGCTTCCAGAGCTCCTTCCACATACTATCAGCCCCTCGAGAGCTGCCCTCCCTGGCCTGCAGGTTCTGTTTTTGATCCATTGTTTCTCGGTAGGCTGTTCTTACACTGAAGATGCCGGATTTCTCCCACGCCCATGCCCAAATATCCTCTCCACCCCGTCTAGGTCTCGACATAGCCAGTATAGCTTCAACGTCTGGTGGCAGGAATACTTGACGTACTATCTCCTCTTCCCACTTACCAGTATCCGGATCCAATAGATCCCCAACCAACTGAACCGGCTCATCAGTGAGCCTTCCTAATGGGCGCATGGATCTTGTGCCCTCAATCCAGTTGTCATGCCATATCTTCGTTTTCATGCCATCGCCAATGCGTCGAATGAGCCCTGTTTTCAGTAACTCACGCCCACATATAATTGCCTTCCAAGTGCGAGAGGCACTTGCGGGGCAGTTAGCAGAAAGGAACTCACCATCAGGGTAGTACCTCCCTTTCAAAACCCTCGCACATAAGCTGTCAGGATATTCCAACAGTCTCCAAGCCTGTTTGGCCAACATTGCATCATTGAATACTTCCATATCCCTGAATCCCATGCCCCCCTTGGACTTTGGGATTGCCATTTTTTCCCAGGCTTGCCAATGCATCCCTCTTTTGTCAAGTGATCCAGCCCACCAATATTTAGACATGGTCTTAATAAGTTTCTTGCACAAACCTTTTGTGAGTTTGAAACAACTCATAGAGTAGGTCGGTAGAGCTTGTACCACTGATTTCAAGAGAACTTCTCTCGCTACCAAAACTTGGGCTATCCCGACGCCACATGCCCGGAAATTAACGGAAAGCTTATGGAATGTTTTGTGTTGGCAAAAAGGCCAAAACCTCTGAATACGTCGTATTTTGCACACGAATCTCAATGCATTTGCTTCGATAGAACAATGGAATGGTTCACTATATACCCTCTCAGAGCGAATGGTCGCTAGACATTGATCGCTCGGGGGAGCTCCCCAATGTGAAAAGTATCTTTCGCTTGCGGGAGCCTCCTAAAGCATGGTTTCCTCCTATGACACCACGGAGAGAAAGTCATTTTCCTATTAGGGTCCAAAATTAATAATTGTGCTTTGCGTCAGACTTTTTTATATGTATTGTGTGTGATACTGCCATTTTGGAGTGTTGGCAGGCCAAATAGTTGTCTCTCGTCCTAATATGCGCATCATGTGGTCGACGTCAGTTTTTTTTGCCCTTAACGTTTTTTGGCTCAAAACCAAAAGGACCCATAGGATTGTACAACTAAGTGAACTAGTAAACGTGCACATGCAACACATGTAACCGGGAGGGAAATTTTCTTATTGATCCTAGTTAACAGGCATCTCGCATGTATAATATGTTTTGGATCAAAGACAATCAAATGTCTCCATAAAGAACATGGTGATAGGCTCATTGAGTCTGATGGTAAAGTTGGAATAAAATGAAAATAACACTAGATTCACAAATTAATATTAATCTTAACCACACAAAACGACATGACTTGAAAGCTTTCAAGCAAAGAACTATATCGTTCAATCCGGTACATTTGAGATTTGATTCCTCCAAGAGAACAATCTTATGCGCCTACTTACCTAGCCATGTAAATTGTTACCTTTGTTGGATTGACCATGCTAGGAAACTGGAGTCTGATTTCTTAGATTTGCGTGGTGCAAGTCCTTTTGAATTCAGTCAGCTTAGCTTCTGTTTGCAATGCAAGTGGTGTCTCAAATAAAGGCTTATATGCACAAGGGAATCGCAAAGAACCGCCTCACATAAAAAGTACGAATCATGTGCTTGCGAAAGTTCACATATCAAGTCCCTTATCCCGAACAAGTAGAGGGGAGGGAGGTCTAATTGCCTGTTTTTCGTTGGAGCTGTGAATCTACAACAGGTTAGAGTCTCCGGTACGGTCTGGCGGTTAAAGAGGGACACCTCGGTGGTGGTTGAAGGACATTTTCTGTCTTAAGTGTTTTGGTGTTGATTACAACTCAAATTTGCGGACTAACCATGTGCATGAGCTACACATGCACATTTTATATGGCACAAGACGGTTATGTACCCCTATGGAAGGAAAAGAGTGAAGACGACATTTTTGACGCTTTTATTTCTTTGGTTGTAGGATATCTGTACTGTTAAGAGGGGGTTCGCGTCGAAAGGTACGGGTGG
The DNA here is from genome assembly GCF_018294505.1 of Triticum aestivum. Taxonomy (NCBI): domain Eukaryota; kingdom Viridiplantae; phylum Streptophyta; class Magnoliopsida; order Poales; family Poaceae; genus Triticum; species Triticum aestivum. The sequence continues at coordinate 642,895,212 of NC_057806.1, forward strand.
AATAAAAAACACATACACAAAATACATATTTCACCCATATTTACCTCCCTAACCGTTCGAGAAGAGAGACCAAAATTCAATCTGGTAGAAACCACCCAAGCGGTTGTACCTCTCCCTCTGTGGAGTGGGGCAACCGGGGCACAACCAGGGAACTGTACCAGACGCAAATATGTTTGTATCACTCCTTGTCCTGGAGTGGTACTACTAGCTCTTGTACCAACCCAACTACCACCTCTTTTTTCTCGGGTCTGGCAGTGGCACTTTGGGCGGTGCTAGAGCGGTTGTTCCAGATATCTATAATACCTAAATAGTTCATCCCCACTAACCTAATTCTCTTGACATGCAGCATATCCAAGTCAGCAATCCTGCCACATCAGCAAGCAAACACACTCAAACAGTCACGTTTCATTATGATTCTTACAAGCGAATATGTTCCGGTCAGAGTTTTAGTGAAAAAACTGGGACATACTTTCGGTCTGTTTGGTTCAGTTCATGTCTACCTTCCGCCTCCCTTCAACATTAATTTTCAATCAGTCCGCCTCCCTTCCCTTCCACTTCCCCTTCCACCTTTAATTCCCAATCAGTCCTGCCTCCCCAACGCTTTATCTTCTGAGATCTCTTATCTTCTTGGTGCGCCTAACAGATCTGTCACCGGTGTGACCTCCTAAGCTCACCAGTCCACAGTGGTTGTGACAGAGGAGCATGGCCGTCCATGGCAGAGTGTGCCCGAGAAGGGAGTGTTTTTTGAGGGGGTCGAGCCAGAGAGAGGTGGCAAATAGATTCGGTGAGGCTTAACTTTCAATCTCCACCGGGTCAGAACATCTGCAAAATTTCCGTTCGATTTTATCATATTCTGCTGGCCAACAACATTGTCAAGCTTTTGGTCTAATAGAGGCGGCGGGGAGACGTGCTGAGGCGGCGAGGTAGCAAGCCTCCAAATTGCCAGCGGAGCGACGCGCTACTTCATCCTGGCAGCGCATAGAGACGACAGGCCGCCTGGATGGAACGAAGGGAGGAGGTAGCTGGTAGCGAGTTCTATCAGAGAAGCACTCATGCGATTATTCTCATTCTTCAGGTAAGTCATGGAAAAAAATCAGACGGGTCTTTTTCTTCTCAAGTCAGACCCCTCTCTAAGCCTGTCACATGTCATCACCAATATTCAGGCAATATGAGTCTTCTTCTTCAATATTCAGGCAATATGGGCCGTCTTCTTCTCCAAACCATCTTCCCCGAATCGAGCTGATTCCTGATAAACTATCTTGCAAGATGGTGGAACGAATTTGAAGTCTTTATTTATTGTCGACACCCATCAGCCATCGTCTGCAGGTGTCGTCCGTGTTTGCCGGGACAGGTCTGCAGCCCTAGATGTCTCCTCCCCTCTCCAAGTCTCCATACCAGGTTCTCCCTGCAGCCTCTTCGTCGCAGAGTCTGTTTTGATTCTGCCCCACCATCCTGTTTTTGCAGTCTGGTTCTTAAATTCAGAGATTTAAAATTTTAAAAATTGTTGTACGTAGAACTACATCAGTTGTCTGTCTTGGAAATTTCATGTATTGGCTGATGCAAAGCTTGAATTATATATATTGTGTTCTAGATACTAAAGCTTGATACGATTTGACTATTGTATTGAGGTTTTGCACTTAAACTGTACATTATTTTAGAGAAAGATGAATGGTTGTATCTCCAGCATGCTGGATGATAGCTTACTGAGTTGGATATTTAACCTCTGTGGTCATGTTAACTGAATATTGAACTATTTGTTTGAATTATTATTTCACATAATACTGTTTGCTGTTCCATCACTTGGCGGTATGATCTGTTTGGTGATCCATCAAGTTTGCAAGTTGCCAACTGTACTTCAGGGATAACATTTAGTTATTGCCAAAATGAACATATGCATGTGCAGAATATCAACGAATGCAACATGCTCATTTTATTGTTATGTATTGGAAGAAGTATGTAAGCGTGGTGTATGTAAATGTGTTATGAATTTTAACAACTCATGGTTTTTTAGGACCTGAAAATTTATTATCATGTTTCTGAATCATCAAGTGATGCACTAATAATGCATATGACGCTTCCACTTTAGTACATTATATAACATGCATACAATATCGTTAACATTTTTTTCTTTGCAAATTATTTACTCAAAATTCCCGCTGCAACGCGCGGGGAATTTTCTAGTTTAAAGAATAACCGGTACCACCATTGGCCCCAGTGGTTGTACCGCTTAGGCCTTGGAAACGCCTTCTACATGATGCGTTTGTACTACTTGGACCCTACAGATTGTTTTACGGGACTTGGACGGTTGTACCTCTCCGAAGCAGTTGTATCACCTTGTGCATTTTCTGTACATGACAGTTGCATTTTGGTGGAGCTATTTAAGGAGGAGGTTCTTCCTCCTCCCACCTACCTCTTGTCCCCCTCTCTCCTCCATTGATGCCCTAAGCTCTATCTTGTCGATCTCGTTCTTTAGCCACCAAACTTGTTGATTTGCTAGTGATCGAGGGAGGAGAGCTAGATCTACATTTCCATCAAAGAAATTTGATTCCCCCATCATTCTCCCGTGGATCTTGTCGCTCTTGGGTGTTTGGGCACCCTAGCTTCATGGTGGTGTTGGGAGCCTACAATTAAGTTGTGGCGACTGCCCGAACCTTGCTTGTAAAGGTTTCGGTTGTTGCCTTGAAGGGTACCGCTAGTGGATTCATGACACCATGCATGGTGCAAGGGAGTGAGGAGAATAGGGTGAACCATTGTGGCTATTGGGGAGCATCGTGCCTCCACACCCCTCAAACGAATACGTACCCCCCGAAGGAGGGAACTTCAGAAACACATCATCTACTCCACTTATGATTACTTCTATCCTTTACTTTGTGCAGGCTTATTATCTTGTGTTCACTTTTAGCTTGCAATTCCTGTTTGTTGTGCTTGTCATATAGGTTGCTCCACCTAATTGCATATCTAGATAACATATTTTATTATCGAGCCTAAAAATTGCAAACGAAGTTAAAATTTGTTACTCGCCTATTCTATCCCTTTCTAGTCGACCATACCGATCATTTTAGTGTCCCATCTTCTCAGTCGTTGTGGAGACGGTTCCCGCCTGTACCTCAACGGGGCTGGGTGGCCACATGTGTGGTTCCATGCAAGACCTTAGCGGTGGTGCTAGGTTGGGCATTGACGCGTGGTTCGGGTTGGGGGCTCAGAGTAGAAGAGCAATGTCAGAGCAGAGGACGGTGGCCCTCTCGTAGGACAGGACGATGGCTAGATGCGAGAGGCAATGGAGTAGGGAAGCGGCGTGCGCCGGTCATCCGATGGCTTGAAGGAAGAGTGCGGCGGGGGATTGGGAGGCAACGTGTGTGGGGCAGTCGGTGAGGGAGTTATGACGATAACGAAGGGTTACGAGATTAGGGGTTGATGGGTGGCATTAATGGCTCAGTAGTGCGCTCAACATGGTTGGTGCTCAGCATTGATAGGTTTTGGACCTTTAGATTTTGTTTTGTATAGATGGTTCAGATTATGAGTTAGATATGCTCTTTCGTGCTTTTATAGAGGCAGTAGATAAGGTGAATATTACAACGATAACCTAAACAACTATATATGTGTTGTTAATTTTGTTCATAGACCTACTAATGTGGTAGGCACTTGCTCTAAGCATTTGTGTAGGCCTTATGCAATATAGGCGGATTCTGTCATAGGATATGACGATTCAATGAAAATTAAACTAATTAATTTTTCTATATATGTACTCTCTGTTCAAGTAGCCGATGTCATTACATAATGGCATTTTTGTTGGAAAAACATAATGGACATTTTGAAGTCAATTCTAATGGATCAATATGCTGTTAACGTTGCACAAAAGACTTAATCCATGATAAAACAAGCACACCGCTAACTGTAGGAGTAAACGATACTGACAGACAAAACACATGCCATACAAACCTACATGGTTCATATCTAGACACATTTATTTGTTTGGAGAATATGTTGAAGACTTATGTCTGAAATTACGACAAGATGCTCGTCTCTCAATATTCATTCTTTGTACCCTACTTCCCATCACCATGTCATCGATATGTGTCATTGACAAATATATCCATATGAGTATGGATACGATATAAACGTAAACACAAGACATGAAGTGTTTCATAGGATATATACATGGCTCGTGGGATAGAGCAATCTTAACTATCTCCGATTCAACTCTTCCTGGTCAATTGATCTTGATCTTCCACATATCCAAATTAACGTAAAATGTGCAAGAGAACTACTCCCTCCGTCCGGGTGTATAAGTCATTCGCGTAGTTCTAGGTCATCGATTTGAGGAATTAAATATGCGTTATATGTCATGAAAAGTATACCACTAGATTTCCACACGGATGTAGTTTCTAAATATATATTTTTTGTCACATATAATACATATTTAGATAGTTAAATTATCGACCTAGAACTACGCGAATGACTTATACACCGGGACGGAGGTAGTACTCCCTTTGTCCGCAACTACTTGTCTTAAAAATGGATGCCTCCCGACGTATTTTTAGTTTAACATACATCAATTTCCATCCATTTTTGTTAGTACAAGTAATTCGGGACGGAGAGAGTATGAATTTGGACAAAAAATATTTCTACATATGCATACACTACTTTGAACTATTCTTAAACAGTTCCCAAGACTTTGGTGAAAATCCACAATCCATGCAAAAAAAAAAGGAGAGAGGAAAACTACAATTATCATTTACTTCTTGAACGGAGAATATCGCCCGCAAAAAAGGGGGAAAATCCAATCTAAAACGGAGCCGCTCCCCATTCACCGGCCCCGTACGCCTGAAGCCCTACAGGCTCCCGCCGCCCCGCTCCCCCTCCCGCTCCCAAACCCTAACCCCTCCGCCACCCATCGCCGCCACCGCGGCTCCCCTCTCTTCCTCCTCGCCGCGACGTCCCGTCCCCGCCCTCTCCACCGCGCCCGCAACCTTCCTCCATTAGATTTCGAGGTACGAGCTCGCCTCCCCCCAGATCCAGGGACTGGTTAAACCCCGCTGACCTGCACGATCCGTCGGCGCGCGCCCGGCAATCCAATCCGATCCAATCTGAAATCCGCGGCTATTTCGCAGGGGTCTCGGAAGGATGGCGTTCCTGCAGAAGGTCGGGAATGCCCTCAAGCGATCCGCGGGCTCCGGCTCGGCGATGCTCCAGGCGGTCCGGTCCATGTCCTCCGCCAAGGTCTTCGTCGGAGGTTCGCCGGAGCTCTCCCTTCCCAACCGCCCATCTCTTTCCCTCGCGCCTCGAGATTAAGATTTTCTGGTTGGGGGGAAGCCCTTCCATTAGATTGTGCCGCCCTGATTCGTTATGTCCTTGCAGGCATCTCGTACGGCACCGATGACCAGAGCCTCGCGGATGCGTTTTCCAATTACGGCCAAGTCGTGGAATGTATGTTCCTGTCCTGTTTCCACCGTTTCTCATTGATGTAGAAGATGTGATCCTGCGTACTAATTCTGTCATATTTGTTCAGCCAAGGTGATCATGGACCGTGAATCTGGGAGGTCAAGGGGGTTTGGTTTCGTGACCTACACTTCGGCAGAGGAGGCTGGAGCTGCCATCACCGGAATGGATGGGAAGGTGAACCTCATACTTTGCTTTTTCTTTTCTTGTTCCGGTTCTAAGCATTGTTTAGTACCGAATCATGAATCATCTAACTGTAGCTTGTATGGTGTGTGCGGTGTATTTTTTTGGAGGCTAAAGTCTTGTGATTTAGTAGATTATCTTGACAACAATAAAAATTAGGCGATCAGATTAGATTCCTATGAGTTAAGAGACTATTTTAGTAGTCACCAGTTCAAGTCATTGAAATATCCCAAGGCTAAACTAAGCATCAGAGCATTTCTACCTTGTTGGGTAATTGAGTCCTGTCACTGGTTAATCCCAGGTGGGCCGCGGCCCATCAGCAAAACCTTCATATGCTTGCTGATCTGTGGCTGTAACAGTTTAATTGCTGGAACCCTAAGTGGTAGCGCAAAGACTTGTTTTTTGTTGCGGTCGAACACAAAGCAAAATTATGAGTTTCTTGTTTTTTGCGTGGATACCATTTATTAACCTACATACATAGGTAGCGCTGTTCTGGTATGACCTACATTGCCATACTAATTATTAAAGGTTGTGCGATTCAGCACAAGCTAATCCAGGGATCGTCCGAATTAAGGACCATGCATTGTGGTCTTGGATGTTTTATTGTTTCATATACCGCAGTATGTGGAAGATGCATTTGCTTCTATAAGTAGTTCTTTTTGTGTTTCACGTTATAATGAAGGTGTCATAGAAAATCAGAATTCAGTAATACCATAAGCATACTTGACACCATATTACTTTTACAGCTTGTTATGTGTAATATAAACAAAATAACTAATTGTGACGCGTCAAGTCAAAAGCAAGCTATCGTTTTTAGTCTATTTCATGGGAAATTGGAAGTTCACAATTCCACTACCAAGCTGTTGATTATTCATTGTCTAGTTGGCAGGAGGTGAACAACTTGTGTTCACCAGTGAGGGAGGTCAAGTAGGAGAAGAGGGAAATGATGTGGGAGTTAGCGGCAGGGTAGTGATGAGAGGAATCAGTGTGGGGTGGTCGCGTGTGATAGCTGGGGGTGGTGTTTATTGGGAGTATCACATCCAATGACCTAGTTGATGTGCCAGTGGCCCAACCCTGACCATTTCCAACTCTGGTCACCAAGCTATCAATTCTAGCCGTGCGACTTGCCTTGACGGAGTGGCTTGATGACCACCTGTACATAAGATATTTTAGCTATGTCGCCGGAGATTGAGAATATTTATTTGCTGTCTCTTTTCATAATGTCTGGCGATCATGATTGGTTCTATGGGAAAGGTTATATTTATCTGAAAATAGCATATTTCTACACTATTGCATTATAATACTGGAAAAATATGTTTGCTGCCGAATAACATTATGACACTACCTTTGCATTTGCTGTCTATAACAGACTGCTATTCCCATAAAACTGGTTATTATGTTGCTGAAAGTTTTGGTCCAACCGTCTAGCCGGTTTGTTTCTAATTAAGGATGAAATTTGTAGGAGTTTGTTGTTTTATGGATCTAACTGCTGTGAGATAGGACTGCAATGTTCCCATTTCATACCAGTAGGGTCAGACATCATGATTAGACTGTAAAATAAACATAAGATTCTTTGCAAGTGATTTTTTTGTCAATGGATCTTTTCTATGAAAAGAATTCTTGTGAAAATTTCCTATGGACTATAATCTTACAAATCAAGCACACAGGATAAGTTTTGAATGATTACAATCCACCAAAATTCATATGAAACTCCTGAATCAAAGGGGCGCTAGCATTTTTGTACTTATCAGTGCTTTTGGAGATAATGTTCACACTTGACATGTGAATAGGCTATGGTAAAAACTTAAGTTATTGTGTACCCAAGAAATAAAGCTGACTGCTTTTATCTTTTTAAATGGTATATATAGCAACATACTGTGCTATTTGAGAAATTGAACATGGTTGATTACTACAGAACCTAATTACTGTATATATTTCCTGTTATTTGCATTCACCGGAATTACGTTCGCAGATAAGCAAATATATTTTGATATGTTGATGCACTAGATATCAAAATATGATTCAGAAATATGCTTCGTAGTATCTCAGCTTGTGCAGTGGTCCTTTAAGTTACAGGGAGGCAAAGCCACAAATACACTCTAGGACTAGCACAATTTGCTGGCCACTGTAACTGTGTCTTGTATGTTTCCCTGTCATTTCCAACTGTTATGTAGCTTACTAGCTGTTGATTCATGGTCTGAAAATTTTATGCCCCTTGAGCAACAAACCACAGTTTTCCTAACTGAGGCATGCCATTGCCTGTGTCATCAGCCGGACAGTCAGCTCTTGGCAACTTGTTCTTAGGATTGAAAATTTAGCAGAAGTTTTGCGGTTGTATTCCTTGCAAAATTCTATTTAGCTAATGCAGCTTGAATGTGGCATGCTTTTACGTGATGAATGCAGAATGGTGTTGCCTTGCTATTAAGGCAGCAATGGACAGTATTTGGTCATATGTGCTGAATGTTGTCAAGGCATATTGAATAGGAGCATATAGTGTTGAGGACGGTAGGCAGGAGAGATTATGTTGGTGAACAAGCCATTTGTGTTGGTCAGGGTGATGGGATAAAACCATCGACTTGCTCAATAGACGACTATGTTTCTCTAACATTATGGTCTTATCATGTTGCTAGTCAGTCTGCATCTTTTATAACAGAATATTTCTGTTCCTGTCATCATCTGGTCCTATATGCTGTAGCATGAAGTTGGTTTAAGATTGGACTTCAAACATCAGTATAATTTTTGGTCTCATAGAGGTTGTGTGTTAACTTTTCAGCTTACTTGCGCAATGGATGTATTACTGTTCTGTTTGATTTATTATTCTTTTCTCATGCACACTCTGGCGTGTTTTTCTATGTGTTGTATTTTTCTTCCTGGAGGCTGGCATGCGATCCTGTTGAGGTTAATTTGTGCTATCAGCTGAATCAGTCTTTTTAAATTGTACACTGGTTATGCAGCTCGTTTCTTTTTGTGCCTGTTTGCTTCTGTGATATCCATCTGATTATTTTGTTATTATCTTGATCAGTCTTCTATAATCCTAGCCTGCTGGTTCATTTTCTAACATCTTTCCTTTTGCTGTACCAGGATCTGCAGGGTCGGATAGTGAGGGTGAGCTATGCTCATGACCGTGGTAGTCGTCCAAGTTTTGGTGGTGGGGGTGGCTACGGCAGCGGCGGCGGCTATGGCGGTGCTGACGGTGGTTACGGTGGAGGGGGTGGTTCCTATGGTGGTGGTGGAGGGTACAGCGGAGGTGGTGGATATGGAGGTGGAGGCAGAGGTGGCGGCGGTGGTGGATACAACAGTGGTGGCAATTATAATTCAGGGTACAACAGTGGGGGGAACTATGGTGCCCCTCAAGGCGGGCAAGGTGGCTATGGGGGTGATGCTGGTTTCACAGGGGTTGGTGGTGGTGGATACAATGCTGCTCCTGCCAACAACTATGGCGGCGATAGCCTGAATCAAGGGGGTGGTGCACCTCCTGCATTTGGAGGTCGAAACTTCGGCGCAGGCAACGACAGCTACGCGAACGATGCCCCTGTTGATCTGCCCCCTGGTAAGCTCGATGACCTGCTGAAGGATCTCAAATTTGATGTTGGTGGCAAGGAGGATGGTGCTGTGGAGGGTGATGCGGACACCAAGAGAAGCGAGGGCCAGGATGACTTTCTTGACGACGACTTCAGCAAGGATGAAGATGACTACGCCAACAAGAGAAGCTGAATGTCTTTCCAACATGAAGCACCGGCCTAATAATTTTCCATGGATTTGTTCTCCATGACCTCCTTGTTTTTGGTATGTCCTGTGATGAAGATAATAATGTAGTGCTTGCAAACAAGTTATGTTCGGTCTCTTAGCTACGTTCTGTACGTCTGCTTCGTGTACTGTGTGCTGGATTCATAGTATGGTGCCAACTTGAACCTGAACTCTGCATGTATTGGACGCTGTGAAATTGCACTTTCAGTAGCTGTTTGTTATATCAGTTCGCTATAGATCATAATTTAGTACTTCAGGTGCACTTGCATAGGACAAGCAGGTTGGAATGCAAACCCCTTCTGGCGATCCCATTGATTGAAAACTGACTTTCAGTGGGTACACATCCAATTGGCGTCTGTCGGAATGTGGCTAGTTTTTTCTTTTTGCATGGTAATACGTGTCTCATTTATATCATAAGAATCATTTGGGGACTGCCTCGGTTTTTTTTTTCAATGATCCAGCTTCCAAAGCACTTTCTTAAATATTTGTCTTTTTAGAGATTTCAACAAGTGACTACATACGGAGCAAAATGAGTGTATCTACATTCTAAAATCTAAATTATGTCTATATACATGTATATGTGATAGTTCATTTAAATTTTTTAAAAAGACAAATATTTAGGAAGGGAGGGAGTACCTCCTTAGTCCTTACGGTGGCAAGAAACGGAGACGACATGGACTAGATCGAGGAATCGCCTGGATTGGTTTGAGGAGTTGCCGCTTAGAGGGAGGGAGGTAGGGTCGTAGGGAGGGCGGCGACCGCGGAGGATTCCGGTGGAGTGCCTCTAGTGCAGGCATGGATTCTAGGGAGAACGAGGAAGGAAGATGCAGTGTGTGTATATCGGGTCGAAAGTGGCACCGTAGTCCTTCCTCAATCGGATCATTGAAACAAGCGCTTTGGAAACCCAACGAACGCAGAGGCAGCGTTCGTTGAAACAAAGTAGGCATGTGGTGCGCTCGGGGAAGGAAGAGGAAGAGGTAGTTTGTTTTTTTGCATGATAATACGTGTCTCATTTATATCATAAGCAGGGGCGGATCTACAGGATGGCCAGGATGGGCCGCGGCCCACCTGGGATTTTAGATATGCTTATATACCCATGTCTCTAACTAGACTAGAGAAGAAAAAACGGCCCACTAACGCAATCCATGAGGAAAAGGAACGCAACCACGTTCTGTCCACTTCGAGGAGAACCTCATGCCCCTCGCACAGCCGCCTCGTCGTCAGTTCCCCTGTCCGACCCTGACACCTAGCGCCTCGTCGTTCCCCGCGACCTCACCGGTAGCCGGTCGGATCCCGGAGCCCAGCCGCCCAGGAGGCTCGCGCCTCCCCTTCCTGGCTTCCCGCCTGGTGTGACGCCCCGATTTGACCGTACACTAATCATACACGCAAATGTGTACGATTAAGATTAAGGACTCACGGGAAGATATTACAACACAACTCTAGACATAAATTAAAATAATACAAACTTTATATTACAAGCCAGGGGCCTCGAGGGCTGGAATACATAAGCTCGAATACACAAGAGTCAGCAGAAACAACAATATCTGAGTACAGACATAAGTTAAGCAAGTTTCTTAAGAAGGCTAGCACAAAATCAACAACGATCGAAAGGCAAGGCCTCCTGCCTGGGAGCCTCCTAACTACTCCAAGTCGTCAGCAGCCGTCACGTAGTAGTAGGCACCCTCGGGGTAGCAGTAGTCATCAGTGATGTCATCTGGCTCCTAAGATCCGTCATCTGGTCGCAACAATCGAGTATGGGGGAAAAGAGGTAGCAAAGCAGCCGTGAGTACTCATCCAAAGTACTCACAAGACTTACATTAGATGTAAACTAAGCATGCATCTGTATCAAAGGAAATGGGTTGTATCTGTGGACTAAACTGCAGAATGCCAGAATAGAGGAAAGGCTTAATCCTATCGATGACTAGCATCTTCTGGAAACCACCATCTTGCACCAACAGGAGGGAGTAGAGTAGCATAAAGTAAAGTAGAAGTAGTGTTATCAACCTTGGCCAGAGATCCTTTCTCGACTCCCTGCGAGAAAGCAATCCCAGAGCCATACTATCCATTTCTCATCCACAATTCATTTCTCATCACAAGTATCCAGTTCTAGTTGTATTGATCGGGATACAACTCCAAGTGTCCGTTACCGTAGGACAGGCTATCGATAGATGTTTTTTCCCTGCAGGGGTGAAAGGATCGATATGATTGACTAGGGGGGGGGTGTGAATAGGCAACTACCAATTTTTAACTTTTCTTTACCAAATTAAACTTTGCATCAAAGTAGGTTGTCTAGATGTGCAACTAGGTGAGCAACCTATATGATGCAATAACAACAAGCATACAAGCAAGCAAGAGAAGTAACAATAAAGAGCTTGCACAAGTAAAGGTAATAGATAACCAAGAATGGATCCGGTGAAGACGAGGATGTGTTACCGAAGTTCCTTCCTTTTGAGGGGAAGTACGTCTCCGTTAGAGCGGTGTGGAGGCACAATGCTCCCCAAGAAGCCACTAGGGCCACCATATTCTCCTCACGCCCTCACAAATGCGAGATGCCGTGATTCCACTATTGGTGCCCTTGAAGGCGGCAACCGGACCTTTACAAACAAGGTTGGGGCAATCTCCACAACTTAATCGGAGGCTCCCAACAATACCACGAAGCTTCACCAGAATGGACTATGGCTCCGTGGTGACCTCAACCGTCTAGGGTGCTCAAACACCCAAGAGTAACAAGATCCGCTAGGGATGAGTGGGGGAATCGAAAATCCCTTGGTGGAAGTGTAGATCGGGGCCTTCTCAACCACTCCCGAGCAAATCAACAAGTTTGATTGGCTAGAGAGATAGATCGGGAAATGGCTGGACATTAATGGAGCTTGAGCATTAATGGAGCTTGAGGGGGAAGAGGTAAGTCAACGGGGAAGAAGGGGACCCCCTTTTATAGTGGGGGCAACAATCCAACCGTTGCCCCACCAACCAGCCCCGCACAGGGCGGTAGTACCGCTAAGGGGGGCGGTACTACCGCTGAGCCAGCGGTACTGCCGCTCCAGCTAGCGGTACTGCCGCGCAGAGGAGAGCAGCAGGGATCTGGACCCAGCGCGGTACTACCGTGGTGGTAAGGGAAGTACTACCACTCCGAAACGGTACTACCGCCTCTACTGTCGCAACTAGTGCCGCAAAACCTGACACGAGAAAAAGAGCCCTCGAGTCGAGGCGGTAGGAGCCAGACAGCCCAGCGGTAGTACAGCTGCGGGGTCACCGGTGGTACTACCGCTGCGGAGCGGTACTGCCGCTTGTGACCCTTCGGCGGTACTACCGCTAGTGGTGCGGTAATACCGCTGGGACACAGACAAGAGAGAGAGAGAGAGAAGATCTCCCCGTCGAGGCTGAGGACGAGGCGGTGGTGCCAGGCAGGCCAGCGGTAGTACTGCTGTCGAGTCACCGGCGGTACTACCGCTGTGGAGCGGTACTGCCGCTTGTGACTCCTCAACGGTACTACCGCTGGGTTGCGCGGTACTACCGCTGGAACACAGACAGGACACAGAAAGAGAAGAGATCTCTCCAATGAAGTGGAAGAGCTCTGAGGGTGAGAAGCTGATGTTTACGTGTTGATTCCACCCAAGCAATACCCCAGCGGACCCCCTCTTGATAGTACGGTGCCCTCTACGCAACTAGTCCACCAAAAGAGAAACGAAAGAGCTACACCGTCTTGAATGACACTCCGAAGGGAAGAAAACGTCTCGTGCCAAGGATGGATCTGTGAACTACTCAAAGCACATGATTAGTCCGCAAACATGTTGTCATCAATCACCAAAACTACCTCGAGAGAGATATGCCTCAACAATCTCCCCCTTTTTGGTGGATTGATGACAAGTAGGGATTTGCACAAGGAAAAGATATAAAAGTAAGAAAACTAAGAACTACAAAATATAGACGCCCCCCTGAATGTGTGCACCTAGTTAGAGGAGCATTTGGAAAGCAAGACACACACATTCGGATCAACACTCCCCCTATATTTTATAGTCCAACAATTCCAAGCACATGATATATGAGAGAAGAGTATAAAACAGGACAAGCATGCAACTCATAATATACTACAGTACTGAATAGACATAAGTAATAAGGTAGTGATAGGGAGCATATGTCTCACACCATATGTCTAGAACTTAGGTCTCACAGGCACCAAACAAAGACAACGAGAGAACACACAAGAAAACACAAGACGACACAAAGACACACTCGAAGCACGGCAACAACACAAATCCCTACACTCTCTCCCCCTTTGGCATCGAGACACCAAAAGGGCAAAGAGCGACGCTACGACTCCAGGTGATGGCAAGCTGAGGATCTCGAACATCACATCTCAGCATGATCGTCTGCATCTCCGTCGTTGGTCGGAAACTGCTCGGCGTCGGAGTCGGTCCAAGGGCAATGCTGATGAATCCATTCCTCCTCTTCAGTGAGCTGTCCCTCAGAACCACTGGCAACTGTCGCTCCCAGGTGACGCATGAGCTCCTTGTGGCGCACCCTGGCATGCTTCTCCGCCACATGAGTCATGTACTGACCATGAGACTCCATGCAGAAAAGCTTCTTCATCTTGCGTTTAAACTTCTTCGCCCATGAAGGTTCTGCACTAGAGGGCCCAAAGTCCTCCTTGTGATCATCAGTGGCAGCCCCACCCTCGGTCTCCATGGCAGCAGCAGCAACAACAGCAGACGGACCCCCGGGTTTAGGCGCTGGGGTGCCTCAATTGTCCTTCTTCCTCAGACGCTTGATCTCATGGGAAACCAAGTCTCCAGTTTCTAGCATCACTCTGGGATAGATCTGTGCCCAGGCCCTCTCAATGAGCCTCATGATGAATGGACCATATATCGGGCACTTGCGCTCAGAAACGACAGAGAGAAGTTCAGCCACATAACATGAGAAATATCCAGGCTCTCTCCAGTGTTTGCTTCCTTCTCATGCTGACAGAAAAGAAGTATGTCCACGAGATATGAGTGGACCATATCCAGATTCCCGATGCAAGGGAAGAGAGTCTCACGGAAGACACGATGAAGAATGTCCAGATACGGAGACAGCTCATAGGTTTCCTTCTTAGTCACTGGGTGAACCTTCACTCTGCAGTAGGGCCAAAGGGCTTGCTTGTGAGTGGATGTAGTATTGCGGTGAGGGCGGAAACCTACTGAAGTCTCAAGCCCGCGATCTTCCACATCAAGTAACTCCATGAAGGCCTTCCACTTGACGTAAAGCAACTTGCCATTGGTCATCCAAGTCAGAGTCCTGTCGGCATTCGTTCCAAGATGAACGGTAGCAAAGAATTGAGCCACCAAATCTGCATCGAAATCCTTGTTGAATTGCATGATCCTGAGAATGTTCAGCTGAGTGCATATCTGAAGGGCTTCGCCAAAGTACTCAGGGTCCTTCTCCATGGCATCAGCGTCAATGGAGCGAACATCAACATAGAGATTCTTCTTGGCCTTGATCACATCAAAATAGATGGCAAACTAAAATCAGTTCCAGAACCGGCGGTTGACCAAAGTGGGATCTTGGTCCACCTCATAGGGATTGCGGCGACGCCTTTCCCAAAACTCCTTGGCAGTCATCTCAGTCACAATCTTTCCTTTTGGCTTGTTGGCGGATCTCTTCGACTACTGAGGAGGTGGAGGAGCACTTGCGGATGCACCTGCTGGTGGCGGTTGGGTGCTAGAGGAACCACCGACTGGCTCAGAGGTGCAGTAGCACTTTGACGTTGCACGCCCGGGGTTGATACGGCGAGCTTGATGCTCAGGATGTTCATCACCTGGAGCCAAACACAAGAACACGCAAAACAACCAGAAAGAACGAGCATAAGCCAACAAACACAACAAAAGGATCAAGGTAAGGCAGGAACATGATGGAACTTGGCAAGCAGCGGTAGTACCGTGACATGCCCACGGCAGTACCGCCCAAGCGGTAGTACCGCTCCAAAGAGGTCAAGCGGTAGTACCGCTCCAACGAGAGCGGTAGTACCACTCGAGGCGGGGAAACAGCGGTTTCCTACTACCGTGGTCAGATCCGGCACTAACGGCCTGCCAAATTCAAAAATATTCCGACCAAACTCTAATCTAGATAGTCTAGTTGCCTTCTCCAACCTACTCAAGCCTAGATTTAGCCAAAAATCTAGAGATGCAACCACCATTCCCCCTAAGAAGCAAGATCTGAAAACGAGACAAAGGGAGAGAAGGAACGGGGGCAATACCGGCATCCATGGCAAGAGAACGAGGTGGGGATCGACTCCACCGAAGGAAATGGAGAGGGACGCCCCGGAGACGAAGATCCGCCAGAGCCCTCCCGCGGCGTGGCGAGGCTGGAGAGAGAGGAAGAGGAACGAGGGGGCAAAGTGAATGGGTATGGGGGAGAAGAAACCCCCCTGCCCCGATATAACCCCCTGGTCCCATCCCTCAGCGGTAGTACCGCGCTGGGGGGCGGTAGTACCGCCCAGCACGCCACGGCAACCAAACAACATGGCTTAGCTAAAAAAACAAAAAGGCAAGAAGGGAGAGCACACCAGCAAACGGCCAAGACACACCTCTGAGGGCGGTGGCCGAGGCCACCTATGTTTGAGTCAAGAGGTATGGCGCCGCGAAGATTTTAACCTTGGGCCCATGACCAAAACTCATCTTTGAAACACAAGTACCATCAACAATGGCTAAAGTGAAAGACTTGATCAATTTATGCATAATGGGGGGAGGAAGAGTTCATTTAGAGAACAACACCCCCCCTATGCCCATGCCTACACCTAAACTAGACAACAAATTGAGCATGGTGGGGTGTGCAAGGGTTCAAGCCACATTGCTCGAATCAATGATATTTAGCTCATGCCTTAACTCGCGAAATCTTGCTTCATCCAAGGGCTTCATGAAAATATCTGCAAGGCTATCATGAGTGTTGACATAGTTGAGCTCGATCTCTCCTCACCTAATGTGATCCCGGATGAAGTGATACCGAATCTCAATATGCTTCGTCTTGAAGTGTTGCACCGGGTTGAGAGAGATCTTGATGGCACTTTCATTGTCACACCAAAGAGGCACTTTGTCACAAGTGACACCATAATCCTTTAAAGTTTGCCTCATCCATAGGAGTTGTGCACAACAACTACCGGCTGCTACATACTCTGCTTCGGTGGACGAGAGAGACACACAACTTTGCTTTTTGTAAGACCAACTTACCAAAGAGCAACCAAGGAATTGGCACCCTCCGGAAGTGGACTTCCTATCCACTTTGTCTCCCGCCCAATCGGAATCCGAGTACCCTACAAGCTTGAAGTTTGATCCTCTTGGGTACCATAAGCCAAAGTTTGGGGTATGAGCCAAATATCGAAAGATTCGTTTGACCGCCACATAGTGACTTTCCTTAGGTGCGGCTTGAAACCGTGCACAAATTCCCACACTCAACATGATATCCGGTCTAGATGCACAAAGGTAAAGCAAGGATCCAATCATGGAGCGATATACCTTTTGATCCACCACTTTACCATTGGGATCTATGTCAAGTTGGCACTTGGTGGGCATTGGAGTGGAAGCCGGCTTGACGTCACTTAGCTTGAATCTCTTGAGCATGTCTTGAGTGTATTTGGCTTGGTTGATGAAGGTTCCTTCTCTTCTTTGCTTCACTTCGAACCCTAGAAAGAACTTCAACTCTCCCATGGAAGACATCTCGAACTTTGAGGTCATGAGAGCGGCAAATTCCTCATTGAAAGCTTTGTTAGGTGAACCAAAGATAATATCATCAACATATAATTGGCACACAAACAACTCCCCTTTGACCTTCTTAGTAAAAAGAGTGGGGTCGATTAGCCCAACTTCAAAACCACGGTCTTGTAACAACTCGGTAAGGTGGTCATACCACGCACGTGGGGCTTGTTTAAGGCCATAGAGTGCCTTATCGAGTTGATACACATGATCGGGAAAGTAGGGATCCTCGAACCCGGGGGGTTGCTTGACGTAAACCAATTCATTAATAGGACCATTAAGAAAAGCACTCTTCACATCCATTTGTTGTAACTTAAAGTTATGATGAGAAGCATATGCAATCAACATGCGAATGGATTCAAGACGAGCAACGGGAGCAAAGGTTTCACCGTAGTCGATACCCTCGACTTGGGAGTAGCCTTGTGCTACCAAACGAGCCTTGTTGCGAATGATAATCCCATGGGCATCTTGCTTGTTCTTAAATATCCACTTGGTTCCAATGACATTGTGGTTCCCCGTCGGTCTTGGCACCAATCTCCACACTTTGTTGCGCTCGAAGTTGTTGAGTTCTTCATGCATGGCATTGAGCCAATCCGGATCTTCTAGCGCCTCATAGACCTTGTGGGGTTCGACACAAGAGACAAACGCGTGATGCTCACAATAGTTTGCTAATTGTCTACGAGTGCTTACCCCCTTTCTTAAGCTTCCAAGCACATTCGTCATGAGATGATCCTTGGTGGAGAGCTTGGAAGCAACCTTGGCGGCACGACGCTCCAAATCCTCCTCGGGGGTGAGACGAGGAGTGATCACTTGATTATCTTGAGCGTCGTCTTGAGCTTGTTCTTGTTCTTGAACTTGCTCGGAGGAGAGAACTTGACCTTGGGCATCACTTGATGTGTCAACACTGTCTTGAGCATGATCTTGCCCTTGGTCATGTTCTTGAGGACGAGGGCCTTCATGTTGTTCTTCGGAAGCGTGTGGGCCTTGGGTTGGTGATGGCTCCACTTGAGTGGAGCATTGTCCTTCTCCTTCGGCCACAAGGGGTTCCTCAATGGGTAGGATAAAACCAACACCCATTCTTCTTATGGCTTGAGGAGGAATTTCATCACCTACATCACAAGTGCCACTTTGCTCCACTTGGGAGCCGTTATTCTCATCAAACTCCACGTTACATGTCTCCTCAATAAGTCCCGTGGATTTATTGAGGACACGGTAAGCATGAGAGTTTGTAGCATAACCAACAAATATGCCCTCATAAGCTCTAGCCTCAAATTTAGACAACCGAACACCTTTCTTGAGAATGAAACACTTACACCCGAACACCCGAAAGTACTTGAGGTTGGGCTTGTTACCGGTGAGTATCTCATATGGAGTCTTGTTCAAGCCCTTGCGGAGGTAGAGCCGATTGGATGCATGACACGCGGTGTTGATGGCTTCGGCCCAAAAGTTGTACGGAGACTTGAACTCCGCCATCATGGTCCTTGCCGCATCCATCAACGTCCGGTTCTTCCTCTCCGCAACACCGTTTTGTTGAGGGGTGTAAGGTGCGGAATATTGATGCTTGATCCCCTCATCACTAAGAAACTCATCCAAGGTGTAGTTCTTGAACTCGGTGCCGTTGTCACTTCTTATTGTCAAGATCTTTGCATTGTGTTGACGTTGTGCTTCATTTGCAAAGTCAATGACGGTTTGTTGGGTCTCGCTCTTCCTCTTGAAGAAATACACCCACGTGTATCTTGAGTAGTCATCCACAATCACCAAGCAATACTTCCTACCTCCAAGACTATCGAAGGATGGAGGCCCAAAGAGATCCATGTGAAGGAGCTCCAAAGGCCTCTTTGAGTAAATGATAGTCGTGGGAGGGTGAGCCTTCTCATGTAGCTTTCCTTCGATACAAGCACTGCAAGCACGATCTTTAGCAAAACTAACATTCGTTAGTCCACGGACATGGTCCCCCTTGAGAAGACTTTGCAAAGATCTCATATTGACATGGGCTAGACGGCGATGCCAAAGCCATCCCACATCAACTTTAGCCATTAGGCATGTCGCGGTCTTAGTGGGTCGCTCCGAAAAGTTAATCACATATAGACCGTTCTCGACATGCCCAACAAAGGCTACTTTAAGAGTCTTGCTCCACAAGAGGGCCACGGTATCGATATCAAAGAAAGTGGCAAAGCCCATGATTGCAAGTTGACGAACGGAAAGTAAATTGTATGCAAGGGACTCAACAAGCATGACCTTCTCGATCGTGAGATCATGAGAGATGACCACCTTGCCAAGTCCCAATACCTTAGAGGATGAGGCGTCACCCCACTCGACATTGGTGGGCATAGATGGAATCTTGTGCACATCCACCACCAAGTCCTTGCTTCCGGTCATATGATTTGTAGCTCCGCTATCGAGCAACCATGATCCCCCACCGGAAGCAAACACCTACAAGAGATTAATGCTTGGTTTTAGGTACCCATTTTGTAATGGGTCCTTTGATGTTAGTAACAAGGGTCTTTGGAACCCAAATAGACCATTCAATGTATTCATGAGGAGAACCAACGAATTTGGCATAGACATGCCCATCACTAGCACGGCATAACACATATGAAGGATTAAAGTCGCCGGCTTTGATGCGAGGAGTGGCATTGCCCTTTTTGACAACGCCACCCTTCTCATTGTTCTTCTTCTTCTCCTCGGAGGCACTCTCTCCCTCCTTCACAAAGGTTTGCATGAGAGGAGGAGGTCGTTTGGTCTTGTCATTCTTCTTCTTGTTCTTGGAGTCGGGCACGTACCCAACCCCTTCCTTGGCCACAACTCCCTTTTGGTTGATCAAGAGGTCGTTGAGGTTCTTCTTGCCTTGTATGCAAGTCGCAAGACCTCTCTCAAGTTGCCCCTTTAGCTTAGCGTTCTCCTCAACGAGATGCACATGCTCACAACACGGGTTAGTAGCATTTGCATTATCAATTAACATCATACGAGGAAAAGTGGCTTTTTCCTTGGTTAGCTTTACTTGAAGTTGATCATGAGACTCTTTGAGGCTAGCATGAGCACCCTTCAAGACTTTGTGAGCCTTGTCAAGTAGATCAAACTCCTCTTTGAGTCTAGCAAGATCAACCTCAAGTTCGGCCTTCTCGGAGTTTAGCACATGAGAAACAATGAGGACATGATCATAATCTTTCTTTAACTTAACATGATCAATGTTGTGTGACTCCTCAAGAGCCAAACGAAGACCACACTCTTCCTCAAGAGCATTGGAAAGATCTGAAATCTCATCGGCATAGTCATGACTATGCTCTTCCATCTTAGTGATGGTGTCTTCGTGAGCCTTGATCATGTCATTGGCTTCACCAAGTTGTTCCAAAGAGAGCAACAAAGTGCTTCTTGGATTTTCCCTTAAGTTTGTCCATAAAGGCCTCAAACTCATTTGTCTCCACATTCGCTCCCTCAAGTTCATTAATGCTATCCGTCGGACAAGGATGATTAATGATGGTAGTTTTGATGTTGGGGGTTACCTTGTTGGTGGCTTTAGCCATGAGGCATTTGGCGGTGATGCTCTCATTGGGTGAGCCGAAGAGGGACACCCGTGGAGTCGTCGCAATGGCAACGGAGGCCATGGCAACCGACTCATCACCTTCATCATCATCGTCATCCTCATTGTACTCTTCTTGTACCACCAATGCCTTGGGAGGAGTCTTCTTGGTGAAGTTGCTCTTGTTGGGGAACGACTTGGCCTTGTCCTTTCGGATGAGCTTGCCACCATTGTCTTCCCTCTTCTCATACGGGCACTCCGCAACAAAATGACTCACGTTGCCACAATTGTAGCAAGTCCTTACACGTTGCTTGCTCTTCGTGCCACTTGAGTTGTTCTTGTTAAAGTTTGGCCTCGAGTTTCTCTTGCTCCAAAATTGCCTTGAAGCACGTGCCATGTGTTCATGATATGCATACTTCGTATCCTCGGGGTTGCTCTCCTCTTCTTCCTCTTCTTCTTCTTCTTCAACGGAGAGCTTGGCCTTCAATGCAAGGTCGGGCTTCTTTGCCCTTTGAGAACGAAGCACCGCATTATCGGCGGTCTTGTCCAAAATGTTCATGGCCACAAACTCATCCAACACTTCGCTTGAGGTCAAAGTGTGGAAGTCCGGTCTTTGACAAATGACAGAGGACATGGCCTTGTGGTAGGGCATCATTGCCTTAAGGAATTTGTGCTTGATCCAGTTGTCATCCGTGTCCTTGCTCCCGTGATCTCGGAGTGAGACCGCGAGTTTGGTTACCCTCCGATAAAGCTCACGAGGTTCTTCATCTTCTTTCATTGCAAACTCATCGGCCTCATCTTGCACCACTTCATAGTTGGAGCATTGAATGCTTGCGCTTCCCCGGTAGAGGGAGACAACACAAATCCATGCGTCTTTGGCCAAGGCGAAGGGCCAAAGATGAGGTAGGTCTTCAGGTGGGATTGCATCTTGAATGATGAAGAGAGCATTCTCATTGAATTGATTATCCGCGGCTTCTCGAGGAGTGAAGTTGCTTGGATCATGCGGATAGAAACCTTCTTCAATGATTCTCCAAAGGTTAGTGTTCACATGATTTAAATGACGTTTAAAGCGGTAAACCCAAGAATCAAAGTCCTCATTTTTCACAATCTTAGGGGGAGGACCGGCATGATTCAAATGAGTGGAAGGAACCGGTCCACCATAAACAAGTGGTGGTTCCACATGAGAAAAGATGCCGGTGCCATTTTTACCACTAGAAGAAGGAGCCTTTTCACTACTAGCTTCCCCGTGTCAGAGATAGCATCCGTCACCTTGTCGGCGGGGTCACCCACTTTCAACGGTGCGGTGGATAGTTTAAGCCCCTCAAGAAATTTAGTAAACATGCTTTCAACCTCGGCCGTCATGGAGGTTTTCAATGTCTCCAAGGCCACATTGAACTCCTCACGAGGGACCGAGGTTCCCCCATCGCCCGTAGACGAGGTCGGATTCACACCGGAGTGTTCCTCCACACCGTCTACGGTATCAACCATACTCTTTGGACGGTAAAGTCCTTAATAAAGAGACGAGGCTCTGATACCAATTGAAAGGATCGATATGGTTGACTAGAGGGGGGGGGGTGAATAGGCAACTACCAATTTTTAACTTTTCTTTACCAAATTAAACTTTGCATCAAAGTAGGTTGTCTAGATGTGCAACTAGGTGAGCAACCTATATGATGCAATGACAACAAGCATACTAGCAAGCAAGAGAAGTAACACTAAAGAGCTTGCACAAGTAAAGGTAAGAGATAACCAAGAGTGGATCCGGTGAAGACGAGGATGTGTTACCGAAGTTCCTTCCTTTTGAGGGGAAGTACGTCTCCGTTAGAGCGGTATGGAGGCACAATGCTCCCCAAGAAGCCACTAGGGCCACCGTATTCTCCTCACGCCCTCACACAATGCGAGATGCCATGATTCCACTATTGGTGCCCTTGAAGGCGGCAACCGGACCTTTACAAACAAGGTTGGGGCAATCTCCACAACTTAATCGGAGGCTCCCAACAATACCACGAAGCTTCACCACAATGGACTATGGCTCCGTGGTGACCTCAACCGTCTAGGGGGCTCAAACACCCAAGAGTAACAAGATCCACTAGGGATGAGTGGGGGAATCTAAAATCCCTTGGTGGAAGTGTAGATCGGGGCCTTCTCAACCACTCCCGAGCAAATCAACAAGTTTGATTGGCTAGAGAGATAGATCGGGCGAAAATGGAGCTTGGAGCATTAATGGAGCTTGAGCATTAATGGAGCCTGAGGGGGAAGAGGTAGGTCAAAGGGGAAGAAGGGGACCCCCTTTTATAATGGGGGCAACAATCCAACCGTTGCCCCACCAACTAGCCCCGCACAGGGCGGTAGTACCGCTAAAGGGGGGCGGTACTGCCGCTCCATCTAGCGGTACTGCCGCGCAGAGAAGAGCAGCAGGGATCTGGACCCAGCGCGGTACTACCGCGGTGGTAAGGGCGGTACTACTGCTCCGAAACGGTACTACCGCCTCTACTACCGCAACTAGTGCCGCAAAACCCGACACGAGAAAAAGAGCCCTCGAGTCGAGGCGGTAGGAGCCAGACAGCCCAGTGGTAGTACAACTATGGGGTCACCGGCGGTACTACCGCTGCGGAGCGGTACTGCCGCCTGTGACCCTTCGGCGGTACTACCACTGGTAGTGCGGTACTACCGCTGGGACATATACAAGAGAGAGAGAAGATCTCTCCGTCGAGGTTGAGGACGAGGCGGTGGTGCCAGGCAGGCCAGCGGTAGTACTGCTGTGGAGTCACCGGTGGTACTACCGTTGTGGAGCGGTACTGCCGCTTGTGACTCCTCAACGGTACTACCGCTGGGTTGCGCGGTACTACCGCTGGAACCCATATAGGACACAGAAAGAGAAGAGATATCTCCAATGAAGTGGAAGAGCTCTGAGGCTGAGAAGCTGATGTGTACGTGTTGATTCCACCCAAGCAATACCCCAGCGGACCCCCTCTTGATAGTACGGTGCCCTCTATGCAACTAGTCCACCGAAAGAGTAACGAAAGAGCTACACCGTCTTGAATGACACTCTGAAGGGAAGAAAACGTCTCGTGCCAAGGATGAATCTGTGAACTACTCAAAGCACATGATTAGTCTGCAAACATGTTGTCATCAATCACCAAAACTACCTCGAGAGAGATATGCCTCAACGAGGGGTGCACCAACTTACCCACCACGCTCGATTAACTCCGGCCGGACACACTTTCCTAGGTCATGCCCGGCCTTGGCCAAACAATACGCCGCAACCCGACCTAGGCTTAATAAAGAGGCCAGTGATGACCCACAATATAACCAGCACCTAAAGCATTCCTTTCATGATCTACAAGCATAGAAAATTTACTACTCTCCACACAAGCAAAATTCTTCCCATGAATAATAGTGGTAGCAAACTCAACAAAATAACTATCATGTGATTGAAAATTAAGATCAAGATGACAAGTTTCATGGTTATCATTATTCTTTAAAGCATACGTGTCATCACAATAATCATCATAGATAGGAGGCATGCTTTCATCATAATAAATTTGCTCATCAAAACTTGGGGGTCAAACATTATCATCTTCATCAAACGTAGCTTCCCCAAGCTTGTGGCTTTGCATATCATTAGCATCAATGGTATTCAAGGAATTCATACTAACAACCTTGCAATCATGCTCATCATTCAAATATTTAGTGCCAAACATTTTATAGATTTCTTCTTCTAGCACTTGAGCACAATTATCCTTTCCATCATACTCACGAAAGATATTAAAAAGATGAAGCGTATGAGACAAACTCAATTCCATTTTTTATAGTTTTCTTTTATAAACTAAACTAGTGATAAAACAAGAAACTAAAAGACTCAATTGCAAGATCTAAAGATATACCTTCAAGCATTCACCTCCCCGGCAACGACGCCAGAAAAGAGCTTGATGTCTACTACACAACCTTCTTCTTGTAGACGTTGTTGCGTCTCCAAGTGCAGAGGTTTGTAGGACAGTAGCAAATTTCCCTCAAGTGGATGACCTAAGGTTTATCAATCCGTAGGAGGCGTAGGATGAAGATGGTCTCTCTCAAGCAACCCTGCAACCAAATAACAAAGAGTCTCTTGTGTCCCCAACACACCCAATACAATGGTAAATTGTATAGGTGCACTAGTTCAGCGAAGAGATGGTGATATAAGTGCAACATGGATGGTAGATAATAGTTTTTGTAATCTGAAAATATAAAAACAGCAAGGTAACTAATGATAAAAGTGAGCGTAAACGGTATTGCAATGATGGTAAACAAGGCCTAGGGTTCATACTTTCGCTAGTGTAAGTTCCCTCAACAATACTAACATAATTGGATCACATAACTATCCCTCAACATGCAACAGAGAGTCACTCCAAAGTCACTAATAGCAGAGAACGAACGAAGAGATTATGGTAGGGTACGAAACCACCTCAAAGTTATTCTTTCCAATCAATCCGTTGGGCTATTCCTATAAGTGTCACAAAAAGCCCTAGAGTTCGTACTAGAATAACACCTTAAGACACAAATCAACCAAAACCCTAATGTCACCTAGATACTCCAATGTCACCTCAAGTATTTGTGGGTATGATTATACAATATGCATCACACAATCTCAGATTCATCTATTCAACCAAAACGAAGGACCTCAAAGAGTGCCCCAAAGTTCTATCGGAGAATCACGACGAAAACGTGTGTCAACCCCTATGCATAGGTTCATGGGCGGAACCCGCAAGTTGATCACCAAAACATACATCAAGTGAATCACGTGATATCCCATTGTCACCACAGATATCCACGGCAAGACATACATCAAGTGTTCTCAAATCTTTAAAGACCCAATCCGATAAGCTAACTCCAAAGGGAAGCCTCAATTCATTACAAGAGAGTAGAGGGGGAGGAGAAACATAAGATCCAACTATAATAGCAAAGCTCGCGATACATCAAGATCGTGCCAAATCAAGAACACGAGAGAGAGAGAGAGAGAGAGAGAGAGAGAGAGAGAGAGAGAGAGATCAAACACATAGCTACTGGTACATACCCTCCCTCCTCATCATGGAGAGCACCGGGATGATGAAGATGGTCACCGAAGAAGGATTCCCCCTCCGGCAGGGTGCCAGAACGGGTCTAGATTGGTTTTCGGTGGCTATGGAGGCTTCTGGCGGCGGAACTCCCGATCTATTCTCTGTTTTGGAAGTTTTAGGATACGTGGGTATATATGGGTGAAAGGAGTACATCGGTGGACCGAAGGGGGGGGCACGAGGCAGGGGGGCGCGCCCCCTACCCTCGTGAGCTCCTCCTTCATCTTCTAACGTAGGGTCCAAGTCTATCCGGTAGGTTTCCTTCCAAAAATAACTTCTCCAGTTGATTTCGTTCCGTTTCGACTCCGTTTGATATTCCTTTTCTTCGAAACACTAAAATAGGCATAAAACAACAAATCTGGGCTGGGCCTTCAGTTAATAGGTTAGTCCCAAAAATAATATAAAAGTGGAAAATAAAGCCCAATATTTCCCAAAATAGTAGATAATATAGCATGGAGCAATCAAAAATTATAGATACGTTGGAGACATATCAAGCATCGCCAAGCTTAATTCCTGCTCGTCCTCGAGTAGGTAAATGATAAAAAGATAATTTTTGATGTGGAATGCTAGTTGGCATAATTTCAATGTAATTCTTCTTACTTGTGACATGAATATTCAGATACGAAAGATTCAAGACAAAAGTTCATATTGACATAAAAGTAATAATACTTCAAGCATACTAACTAAGCAATTATGTCTTCTCAAAATAACATGGCCAAAGAAAGTTCATCCCTACAAAATCATATAGTTTAATCATGCTCCATTTTCATCACACAAGAATGCTATCATCATGCACAACCCCGATGACAAGCCAAGCAATTGTTTCATACTCTAGTAATCTCAAACTTATAAACCTTCACGCAATACATGAGCGTGAGCCATGGATATAGCACTATGGGTGGAATAAAATAATGATAATGGAGGTTATGTGGAGAAGACAAAAAGGAGAAAGTCTCACATCAACGTGGCTAATCAATGGGCTATGGAGATGCCTATCGTTGATGTTAATGCGAGGAGTAGGGATTGCCATGCAACGGATGCACTAGAGCTATAAATGTATGAAAGCTCAACAAAAGAAACTAAGTGGGTGTGCATCCAACTTGCTTACTCACGAAGACCTAGGGCACTTGAGGAGGCCCATTGTTGGAATATACAATCCAAGTTCTATAATGAAAAATTGCCACTAGTATATGAAAGTGACAACATATGAGACTCTCTATATGAAGAACATGGTGCTACTTTGAAGCTCAATATATGAGACTCACTATATCAATGTGCTACTTTGAAGCACAAGTGTGGAAAAAAAGGATAGTAGCATTGCCCGTTTTTTGGGCCTTTTTTTTTCTTTGGCCTTTCTCTTTTTTCTGTGTTTGGGACAATGCTCTATTGAATGATTATCATCACACTTCTATCTATTTACAACTCAATGATTACAACTCGATACTAGAACAAAGTATGACTCTATATGAAGGCCTCCGGCGGTGTACCGGGATATGCAATGAATCAAGAGTGACAAGTATGAAAGAATTATGAACGGTGGCTTTGCCACAAATACTATGTCAACTACATGATCATGCTAAGCAATATGACAATGATGAATGTGTCATGATGAACAGAATGATGGAAAGTTGCATGGCAATATATCTGAGAATGGCTATGGAAAAGCAATAATAGGTAGGTATGATGGCTGTTTTGAGGAAGATATAAGGTGGTTTATGTGTGACAGAGCGTATCATATCACGGGGTTTGGATGCACCGGCGAAGTTTGCACCAACTCTCAATGTGAGAAAGGGCAATGCACGGTACCGAAGAGGCTAGCAATGATGGAAGGGTGGGAGTGCGTATAATCCATGGACTCAACATTAGTCATAAAGAACTCATATACTTATTGCAAAAATCTACAAGCCATCAAAAACCAAAGCATTACGTGCATGCTCCTAGGGGGATAGATTTGTAGGAAAAGACCATCGCTCGTCCCCGACCGCCACTCATAAGGAGGACAATCAAATAACACCTCATGTTTCAAATTTGTTACACAACGTTTACCATACGTGCATGCTACGGGACTTGCAAACTTCAACACAAGCATTTCTCAAATTCACAACTACTCAACTAGCACGACTTTGATATTATCACCTCCATATCTCAAAACAATCATCAAGCATCAATCTTCTCTTAGTATTCAACATACTCATAAGAATTCTTACAAATCTTGTATGCTTAGCATATTAGGATTTTTAAGCACATTACCATGCTATTTAAGACTCTCAAAATAATATGAGTGAAGCATGAGAGTTCATCTATTTCTTCAAAATAAAACTACCACCATGATCTAAAAGATATAAGTGAAGCACTAGAGCAAACGACAAACTACTCCGAAAGATATAAGTGAAGATCAATGAGTAGTCAAATAATTATGCAACTATGTGAAGACTCTCTACATTTAATAATTTCAGATCTTGGTATTCTATTCAGACAGCAAGAAAGCAAAAGAAAATGACATTCTAAGAATAGCAAACATCATGTGAAGAAGCAAAAACTTAGGATCAACCGATACTAACCGATAGTTGTTGAAGAAGAAAGGTGGGATGCCAACCGGGGCATCCCCAAGCTTAGACGCTTGAGACTTCTTGAAATATTATCTTGGGGTGCCTTGGGCATCCCCAAGCTTGAGCTTTTGTGTCTCCTTAATTCCTCTCATATCACGGTCTCCCTAAATCTCAAAAGCTTCATCCACACAAAACTCAACAAGGACTCGTGAGATAAGTTAGTATAAACCATTGCAAAAACCTTATCATACTCTACTGTAGCAAATCACTAAAATTATTATTCAACATTGCATACTAAATGCCTCTGCATATTTAATAGTCCTATCCTCAAATAGAATCATTAAAGAAGCAAACATATGCAAACAATGCAAACATAACAGCAATCTGCCTAAACAGGACAGTCTGTAAAGAATGCAGCAACATCCATACTTCCCTAGCTCCAAAAATTATGAAAGAAAATTCCCACTGTAGTAAATTTATCAGAGCTTAATATGCAAAAGGTTTCAACATTTTATCACATTCTGACTTTTCTAGGGAATTATTGCAACAGCGGTAAACTTTCTGTTTTCAAACAGCAACATGTATACTTGTAACATAGGCATAGTAAAGGCTATCAATGACACTTTTATTGAAATAAAAGATGCAAAACATTGTTCTAAATAACAGCAAGCAAATCCTAACAAAATAAATTGACGCTCCAAGCAAAACACATATCATGTGGCGAATAAAAATATAGCTCCAAGTAAAGTTACCGATGAACGAAGACGAAAGAGGGGATGCCTTCCGGGGCATCCCCAAGCTTAGGCTCTTGGATATCCTTGAATATTACCTTGGGTGCCTTGGGAATCCCCAAGCTTAGGCTCTTGCCACTCCTTGTTGCATAGTCCATCGAATCCTTACCCAAAACTTGAAAACTTCACAACACAAAACTTAACAGAAAACTCGTAAGCTCCGTTAGTATAAGAAAGTAAATCACCACTTCGAGGTACTGTAGTGAACTAATTATTTATTTATATTGGTGTTAAACCTACTGTATTCAAACTTATCTATGGTTTATAAACTATTTTACTAGCCATAGATTCATCAAAATAAGTAAACAACACATGAAAAACAGAATCTGTCAAAAACAGAACAGTCTGTAGTAATCTGGATCAAACGTATACTTCTGGAACTCATAAAATTCTCAAATAAATTGCAGAACATGAGGAATTTATCTATTAATAATATGAAAAAATAATTAACTAAATATCACTCTCCAAATAAAAATGGTAGCAATTTTCGTGAGCGCTAAAGTTTCTGTTTTTTACAGCATGATCAACAAGACTTTCCCCAAGTCTTCCCAAAGGTTCTACTTGGCACAAACACTAATTAAAAGCATAAAACAACATCTAAGCAGAGGCTAGATGATTTATTTATTACTAAACAGGAGCAAAAATTAAGTAACAAAATAAAGTTGGGTTGCCTCCCATCAAGCGCTATCGTTTGACGCCCCTAGCTAGGCATGATGATTTCAATGATGCTCACATAAAGGATAAGAATTGAAACATAAAGAGAGCATCATGAAGAATATGACTAGCACATTTAAGTCTAACATGCTTCCTATGCATAGGGATTTTGTGAGCAAACAACTTGTGGGAACAATAATCAACTAGCATAGGAGGGCAAAACAAGCATAACGTCAAAACTTTAAGCACATAGAGAGGAAACTTGATATTATTACAATTCCTACACGCATATATTCCTCCCTCATAATAATTTTTAGTAGCATCATGAATGAATTCAACAATATAACCAGCACCTAAAGCATTCTTTTCATGATCTACAAGCATAGAAAATTTACTACTCTCCACACAAGCAAAATTCTTCCCATGAATAATAGTGGGAGCAAACTCAACAAAATAACTATCATGTGATTGAAAATTAAGATCAAGATGACAAGTTTCATGGTTATCATTATTCTTTAAAGCATACGTGTCATCACAATAATCATCATAGATAGGAGGCATGCTTTCATCATAATAAATTTGCTCATCAAAACTTGGGGGACAAAAATATCATCTTCATCAAACATAGCTTCCCCAAGCTTGTGGCTTTGCATATCATTAGCATCAATGATATTCAAGGAATTCATACTAACAACCTTGCAATCATGCTCATCATTCAAATATTTAGTGCCAAACATTTTATAGATTTCTTCTTCTAGCACTTGAGCACAATTATCCTTTCCATCATACTCACGAAAGATATTAAAAAGATGAAGCGTATGAGACAAACTCAATTCCATTTTTTATAGTTTTCTTTTATAAACTAAACTAGTGATAAAACAAGAAACTAAAAGACTTGGTTGCAAGATCTAAAGATATACCTTCAAGCATTCACCTCCCCGGCAACGGCGCCAGAAAAGAGCTTGATGTCTACTACACAACCTTCTTCTTGTAGACGTTGTTGGGCCTCCAAGTGCAGAGGTTTGTAGGACAGTAGCAAATTTCCCTCAAGTGGATGACCTAAGGTTTATCAATCCGTAGGAGGCGTAGGATGAAGATGGTCTCTCTCAAGCAACCCTGCAACCAAATAACAAAGAGTCTCTTGTGTCCCCAACACACCCAATACAATGGTAAATTGTATAGGTGCACTAGTTCGGCGAAGAGATGGTGATACAAGTGCAACATGGATGGTAGATAATAGTTTTTGTAATCTGAAAATATAAAAACAGCAAGGTAACTAATGATAAAAGTGAGCGTAAACGGTATTGCAATGATGGTAAACAAGGCCTAGGGTTCATACTTTCGCTAGTGTAAGTTCCCTCAACAATACTAACATAATTGGATCACATAACTATCCCTCAACATGCAACAAAGAGTCACTTCAAAGTCACTAATAGCGGAGAACGAACAAAGAGATTATGGTAGGGTACGAAACCACCTCAAAGTTATTCTTTCCAATCAATCCGTTGGGCTATTCCTATAAGTGTCACAAAAAGCCCTAGAGTTCGTACTAGAATAACACCTTAAGACACAAATCAACCAAAACCCTAATGTCACCTAGATACTCCAATGTCACCTCAAGTATCCATGGGTATGATTATACGATATGCATCACACAATCTTAGATTCATCTATTCAACCAACACAAAAGACCTCAAAGAGTGCCCCAAAGTTCTACCAGAGAATCACGACGAAAACGTGTGCCAACCCCTATGCATAGGTTCATGGGCGGAACCCGCAAGTTGATCACCAAAACATACATCAAGTGAATCACGTGATATACCATTGTCACCACAGATATCCACGGCAAGACATACATCAAGTGTTCTCAAATCTTTAAAGACCCAATCCTATAAGCTAACTCCAAAGGGAAAACTCAATTCATTACAAGAGAGTACAGGGGGAGGAGAAACATAAGATCCAACTATAATAGCAAAGCTTGCGATACATCAAGATCATGCCAATCAAGAACACGAGAGAGAGAGATCAAACACATAGCTACTGGTACATACCCTCAGCCCCGACGGAGAACTACTCCCTCCTCATCATGGAGAGCACCGGGATGATGAAGATGGTCACCGGAGAAGGATTCCCCCTTCGACAGGGTGCCGGAACGGGTCTAGATTGGTTTTCGGTGGCTACGGAGGCTTCTAGCAGCGGAACTCCCGATCTATTCTCTGTTTTGGAAGTTTTAGGATACGTGGGTATATATGGGTGAAAGGAGTACGTCGGTGGACTGAAGGGGGGGGCATGAGGCAGGGGGGCGCGCCCCAGGGGGGTGGGCGCGCCCCCTACCCTCGTGAGCTCCTCCTTCATCTTCTAACGTAGGGTCCAAGTCTATCCGGTAGGTTTCCTTCCAAAAATAACTTCTCCAGTTGATTTCGTTCCGTTTCGACTCCGTTTGATATTCCTTTTCTTCGAAACACTGAAATAGGCATAAAACAACAAATCTGGGCTGGGCCTTCGGTTAATTGGTTAGTCCCAAAAATAATATAAAAGTGGAAAAGAAAGCCCAATATTTCCCAAAACAGTAGATAATATAGCATGGAGCAATCAAAAATTATAGATACATTGGAGACGTATCAAGCATCCCCAAGCTTAATTCCTGCTCGTCCTCGAGTAGGTAAATGATAAAAAGATAATTTTTGATGTGGAATGCTAGTTGGCATAATTTCAATGTAATTCTTCTTACTTGTGACATGAATATTTAGATATGAAAGATTCAAGACAAAAGTTCATATTGACATAAAAGTAATAATACTTCAAGCATACTAACTAAGCAATTATGTCTTCTCAAAATAACATGGCCAAAGAAAGTTCATCCCTACAAAATCATATAGTTTAATCATGCTCCATTTTCATCACACAAGAATGCTATCATCATGCACAACCCCGATGACAAGCCAAGCAATTGTTTCACACTCTAGTAATCTCAAACTTATAAACCTTCACGCAATACATGAGCGTGAGCCATGGATATAGCACTATGGGTGGAATAGAATAATGATAATGGAGGTTATGTGGAGAAGACAAAAAGGAGAAAGTCTCACATCAACGTGGCTAATCAATGGGCTATGGAGATGCCCATCAATTGATGTTAATGCGAGGAGTAGGGATTGCCATGCAACGGATGCACTAGAGCTATAAATGTATGAAAGCTCAACAAAAGAAACTAAGTGGGTGTGCATCCAACTTGCTTGCTCATGAAGACCTAGGGCACTCGAGGAGGCCCATTGTTGGAATATACAAGCCAAGTTCTATAATGAAAAATTCCCACTAGTATATGAAAGTGACAACATATGAGACTCTCTATATGAAGAACATGGTGCTACTTTGAAGCTCAATATATGAGACTCGCTATATCACGGTGCTACTTTGAAGCACAAGTGTGGAAAAAAGGATAGTAGCATTGCCCCTTTTATTTTATTTATTTATTTATTTATTTTTTGGGCCTTTTTCTTTGGCCTTTCTCTATTCTATTTTTTGGGACAATGCTCTATTGAATGATGATCATCACACTTCTATCTATTTACAACTCAATGATTACAACTCGATACTAGAACAAAGTATGACTCTATATGAAGGCCTCCGGCGGTGTACCGGGATATGCAATGAATCAAGAGTGACAAGTATGAATGAATTATGAACGGTGGCTTTGCCACAAATACTATGTCAACTACATGATCATGCTAAGCAATATGACAATGATGAATGTGTCATGATGAACGGAATGATGGAAAGTTGCATGCCAATATATCTCAGAATGGCTATGGAAATGCCATAATAGGTAGGTATGGTGGCTGTTTTGAGGAAGATATAAGGAGGTTTATGTGTGACAGAGCGTATCATATCACGGGGTTTGGATGCACCGGCGAAGTTTGCACCAACTCTCAATGTGAGAAAGGGCAATGCACGGTACCGAAGAGGCTAGCAATGATGGAAGGGTGAGAGTCCGTATAATCCATGGACTCAACATTAGTCATAAAGAACTCATATACTTATTGCAAAAATCTACAAGCCATCAAAAACCAAAGCATTACGTGCATGCTCCTAGGGGGATAGATTGGTAGGAAAAGACCATCGCTCGTCCCCGACCGCCACTCATAAGGAGGACAATCAAATAACACCTCATGTGTCAAATTTGTTACACAACGTTTACCATACATGCATGCTACGGGACTTGCAAACTTCAACACAAGCATTTCTCAAATTAACAACTACTCAACTAGCACGACTTTGATATTATCACCTCCATATCTCAAAACAATCATCAAGCATCAATCTTCTCTTAGTATTCAACATACTCATAAGAATTCTTACAAATCTTGTATGCTTGGCATATTAGGATTTTTCAGCACATTACCATGCTATTTAAGACTCTCAAAATAATATGAGTGAAGCATGAGAGTTAATCTATTTCTTCAAAATAGAACTACCACCATGCTCTAAAATATATAAGTGAAGCACTAGAGCAAACGACAAACTACTCCGAAAGATATAAGTGAAGATCAATGAGTAGTCAAATAATTATGCAACTATGTGAAGACTCTCTCATTTAATAATTTCAGATCTTGGTATTCTATTCAAACAGCAAGAAAAGCAAAAGAAAATGACATTCTAAGAATAGCAAACATCATGTGAAGAAGCAAAAACTTAGGATCAACCGATACTAACCGATAGTTGTTGAAGAAGAAAGGTGGGATGCCAACCGGGGCATCCCCAAGCTTAGACGCTTGAGACTTCTTGAGATATTATCTTGGGGTGCCTTGGGCATCCCCAAGCTTGAGCCTTTGTGTCTCCTTAATTCCTCTCATATCACGGTCTCCCTAAATCTCAAAAGCTTCATCCACACAAAACTCAACAAGGACTCGTGAGATAAGTTAGTATAGACCATTGCAAAAACCTTATCATACTCTACTGTAGCAAATCACTAAAATTATTATTCAACATTGCATACTAAATGCCTCTGCATATTTAATAGTCCTATCCTCAAATAGAATCATTAAAGAAGCAAACATATGCAAACAATGCAAACATAACAGCAATCTGCCTAAACAGGACAGTCTGTAAAGAATGCAGCAACATCCATACTTCCCTAGCTCCAAAAATTATGAAAGAAAATTCCCACTGTAGTAAATTTATCAGATCTTAATATGCAAAAGGTTTCAACATTTTATCACATTCTGACTTTTCTAGGGAATTATTGCAACAGCGGTAAACTTTCTGTTTTCAAACAGCAACATGTATACTTGTAACATAGGCATAGTAAAGGCTATCAATGCCACTTTTATTGAAATAAAAGATGCAAAACATTGTTCTAAATAACAGAAAGAAAATCCTAACAAAATAAATTGATGCTCCAAGCAAAACACATATCATGTGGCGAATAAAAATATAGCTCCAAGTAAAGTTACCGATGAACGAAGACGAAAGAGGGGATGCCTTCCGGGGCATCCCCAAGCTTTGGCTCTTGGCTATCCTTGAATATTACCTTGGGGTGCCTTGGGCATACCCAAGCTTAGGCTCTTGCCACTCCTTATTCCATAGTCCATCGAATCCTTACCCAAAACTTGAAAACTTCACAACACAAAACTTAACAGAAAACTCGTAAGCTCCGTTA
This sequence comes from Triticum aestivum, assembly GCF_018294505.1. Classification (NCBI taxonomy): domain Eukaryota; kingdom Viridiplantae; phylum Streptophyta; class Magnoliopsida; order Poales; family Poaceae; genus Triticum; species Triticum aestivum. The sequence continues at coordinate 642,930,571 of NC_057806.1, forward strand.
GTATAAGAAAGTAAATCACCACTTCGAGGTACTGTAGTGAACTCATTATTTATTTATATTGGTGTCAAACCTACTGTATTCCGACTTCTCTATGGTTTATAAACTATTTTACTAGCCATAGATTCATCAAAATAAGTAAACAACACATGAAAAACAGAATCTGTCAAAAACAGAACAGTCTGTAGTAATCTGGATCAAACGTATACTTCTGGAACTCATAAAATTCTCAAATAAATTGCTGCACATGCGGAATTTATCTATTAATAACCTGAAAAAATAATTAACTAAATATCACTCTCCAAATAAAAATGGCAGAAATTTTCGTGAGCGCTTAAGTTTCTGTTTTTTACAGCATGATCAACAAGACTTTCCCCAAGTCTTCCCAAAGGTTCTACTTGGCACAAACAGTAATTAAAAGCATAAAACAACATCTAAACAGAGGCTAGATGATTTATTTATTACTAAACAGGAGCAAAAATTAAGTAACAAAAATAAAGTTGGGTTGCCTCCCAACAAGCGCTATCGTTTGACGCCCCTAGCTAGGCATGATGATTTCAATGATGCTCACATAAAGGATAAGAATTGAAACATAAAGAGAGCATCATGAAGAATATGACTAGCACATTTAAGTCTAACATGCTTCCTATGCATAGGGATTTTGTGAGCAAACAACTTGTGGGAACAATAATCAACTAGCATAGGAGGGCAAAACAAGCATAACGTCAAAACTTTAAGCACATAGAGAGGAAACTTGATATTATTACAATTCCTACAAGCATATATTCCTCCCTCATAATAATTTTTAGTAGCATAATGAATGAATTCAACAATATAACCAGCACCTAAAGCATTCTTTTCATGATCTACAAGCATAGAAAATTTACTACTCTGCACACAAGCAAAATTCTTCCCATGAATAATAGTGGGAGCAAACTCAACAAAATAACTATCATGTAATTGAAAATTAAGATCAAGATGATAAGTTTCATGGTTATCATTATTCTTTAAAGCATACGTGTCATCACAATAATCATCATAGATAGGAGGCATGCTTTCATCATAATAAATTTGCTCATCAAAACTTGGGGGACAAAAATATCATCTTCATCAAACATAGCTTCCCCAAGCTTGTGGCTTTGCATATCATTAGCATCATGGATATTCAAGGAATTCATACTAACAACATTGCAATCATGCTCATCATTCAAATATTTAGTGCCAAACATTTTATAGATTTCTTCTTCTAGCACTTGAGCACAATTATCCTTTCCATCATACTCACGAAAGATATTAAAAAGATGAAGCGTATGAGACAAACTCAATTCCATTTTTTATAGTTTCTTTTATAAACTAAACTAGTGATAAAACAAGAAACTAAAAGACTCGATTGCAAGATCTAAAGATATACCTTCAAGCACTCACCTCCCAGCAACGGCGCCAGAAAAGAGCTTGATGTCTACTACACAACCTTCTTCTTGTAGACGTTGTTGGGCCTCCAAGTGCAGAGGTTTGTAGGACAGTAGCAAATTTCCCTCAAGTGGATGACCTAAGGTTTATCAGTCCGTAGGAGGCGTAGGATGAAGATGGTCTCTCTCAAGCAACCCTGCAACCAAATAACAAAGAGTCTCTTGTGTCCCCAACACACCCAATACAATGGTAAATTGTATAGGTGCACTAGTTCGGCGAAGAGATGGTGATACAAGTGGTATATGGATAGTAGATAATAGTTTTTGTAATCTGAAAATATAAAAACAGCAAGGTAACTAATGATAAAAGTGAGCGTAAACGGTATTGCAATGATGGAAACAAGGCCTAGGGTTCATACTTTCGCTAGTGTAAGTTCCCTCAACAATACTAACATAATTGGATCACATAACTATCCCTCAACATGCAACAAAGAGTCACTCCAAAGTCACTAATAGCGGAGAACGAACGAAGAGATTATGGTAGGGTACGAAACCAACTCAAAGTTATTCTTTCCAATCAATCCGTTGGGCTATTCCTATAAGTGTCACAAAAAGCCCTAGAGTTTGTACTAGAATAACACCTTAAGACACAAATCAACCAAAACCCTAATGTCACCTCAAGTATCCGTGGGTATGATTATACGATATGCATCACACAATCTCAGATTCATCTATTCAACCAACACAAAGGACCTCAAAGAGTGCCCCAAAGTTCTACCGGAGAATCACGACGAAAACGTGTGCCAACCCCTATGCATAGGTTCATGGGCGGAACCCGCAAGGTGATCACCAAAACATACATCAAGTGAATCACGTGATATCCCATTTTCACCACAGATATCCACGGCAAGACATACATCAAGTGTTCTCAAATCTTTAAAGACCCAATCCGATAAGCTAACTCCAAAGGGAAAACTCAATTCATTACAAGAGAGTAGAGGGGGAGGAGAAACATAAGATCCAACTATAATAGCAAAGCTCGTTATACATCAAGATCGTGCCAAATCAAGAATATGAGAGAGAGAGAGAGATCAAACACATAGCTACTGGTACATACCCTCAGCCCCGAGGGAGAACTACTCCCTCGTTGTCATGGAGAGCACCGGGATGATGAAGATGGTCACGGGAGAAGGATTCCCCCTCCGGCAGGGTGCCGGAACGGGTCTAGATTGGTTTTTGGTGGCTACGGAGGCTTCTGGCGGTGGAACTCCCGATCTATTCTCTGGTTTGGAAGTTTTAGGATACGTGGGTATATATGGGTGAAAGGAGTACGTCGGTGGACCGAAGGGGGGGGGCCACGAGGCAGGGGGGCGCGCCCCAGGGGGGTGGGCGCGCCCCCTACCCTCGTGAGCTCCTCCTTCATCTTCTAACGTTGGGTCCAAGTCTATCCGGTAGGTTTCCTTCCAAAAATAACTTCTCCAGTTGATTTCGTTCCGTTTCGACTCCGTTTGATATTCCTTTTCTTCGAAACACTGAAATAGGCATAAAACAACAAATTTGGGCTGGGCCTTCGGTTAATAGGTTAGTCCCAAAAATAACATAAAAGTGGAAAATAAAGCCCAATATTTCCCAAAACAGTAGATAATATAGCATGGAGCAATCAAAAACTATAGATACGTTGGAGACGTATCAAGCATCCCCAAGCTTAATTCCTGCTCGTCCTCGAGTAGGTAAATGATAAAAAGATAATTTTTGATGTGGAATGCTAGTTGGCATAATTTCAATGTAATTCTTCTTACTTGTGACATGAATATTCAGATACGAAAGATTCAAGACAAAAGTTCATATTGACATAAAAGTAATAATACTTCAAGCATACTAAGTAAGCAATTATGTCTTCTCAAAATAACATGGCCAAAGAAAGTTCATCCCTAGAAAATCATATAGTTTCATCATGCTCCATTTTCATCACACAAGAATGCTATCATCATGCACAACCCCGATGACAAGCCAATCAATTGTTTCATACTCTAGTAATCTCAAACTTATAAACCTTCACGCAATACATGAGCGTGAGCCATGGATATAGCACTATGGGAGGAATAGAATAATGATAATGGAGGTTATGTGGAGAAGAAAAAAAGGAGAAAGTCTCACATCAACGTGGCTAATCAATGGGCTATGGAGATGCCCATCGATTGATGTTAATGCGAGGAGTAGGGATTGCCACGCAACGGATGCACTAGAGCTATAAATGTATGAAATCTCAACAAAAGAAACTAAGTGGGTGTGCATCCAACTTGCTTGCTCACGAAGACCTAGGGCACTTGAGGAGGCCCATTGTTGGAATATACAAGCCAAGTTCTATAATGAAAATTCCCACTAGTATATGAAAGTGACAACATATGAGACTCTCTATATGAAGAACATGGTGCTACTTTGAAGCTCAATATATGAGACTCGCTATATCACGGTGCTACTTTGAAGCACAAGTGTGGAAAAAAGGATAGTAGCATTGCCCCTTTTATTTTTTTATATTTATTTTTTTATTTTTTTGAGCCTTTTTTTCTTTGGCCTTTCTCTTTTCTATTTTTTTGGGACAATGCTCTATTGAATGATGATCATCACACTTCTATCTATTTACAACTCAATGATTACAACTCGATACTAGAACAAAGTATGACTCTATATGAAGGCCTCCGGCGGTGTACCGGGATATGCAATGAATCAAGAGTGACAAGTATGAAAGAATTATGAACGGTGGCTTTGCCACAAATACTATGTCAACTACATGATCATGCTAAGAAATATGACAATGATGAATGTGTCATGATGAACGCAATGATGGAAAGTTGCATGGCAATATATCTCAAAATGGCTATGGAAATGCCATAATAGGTATGTACGGTGGCTGTTTTGAGGAGATATAAGGAGGTTTATGTGTGACAGAGCGTATCATATCACGGGGTTTGGATGCACCGGCGAAGTTTGCACCAACTCTCAATGTGAGAAAGGGCAATGCACGGTACCGAAGAGGCTAGCAATGATGGAAGGGTGAGAGTGCGTATAATCCGTGGACTCAACATTAGTCATAAAGAACTCATATACTTATTGCAAAAATCTACAAGCCATCAAAAACCAAAGCATTACGCGCATGCTCCTAGGGGGATGGATTGGTAGGAAAAGACCATCGCTCGTCCCCGACCGCCACTCATAAGGAGGACAATCAAATAACACCTCATGTTTCAAATTTGTTACACAACGTTTACCATACGTGCATGCTACGGGACTTGCAAACTTCAACACAAGCATTTCTCAAATTCACAACTACTCAACTAGCACGACTTTGATATTATCACCTCCATATCTCAAAACAATCATCAAGCATCAATCTTCTCTTAGTATTCAACATACTCATAAGAATTCTTACAAATCTTGTATGCTTAGCATATTAGGATTTTTAAGCAATATTACCATGCTATTTAAGACTCTCAAAATAATATGAGTGAAGCATGAGAGTTCATCTATTTCTTCAAAATAAAACTACCACCATGCTCTAAAAGATATAAGTGAAGCACTAGAGCAAACGACAAACTACTCCGAAAGATATAAGTGAAGATCAATGAGTAGTCGAATAATTATGCAACTATGTGAAGACTCTCTACATTTAATAATTTCAGATCTTGGTATTCTATTCAAACAGCAAGCAAAGCAAAATAAAATTTCATTCTAAGAATAGCAAACATCATGTGAAGAAGCAAAAACTTAGGATCAACCGATATTAACCGATAGTTGTTGAAGAAGAAAGGTGGGATGCCAACCGGGGCATCCCCAAGCTTAGACGCTTGAGACTTCTTGAAATATTATCTTGGGGTGCCTTGGGCATCCCCAAGCTTGAGCTTTTGTGTCTCCTTAATTCCTCTCATATCACGGTCTCCCTAAATCTCAAAAGCTTCATCCACACAAAACTCAACAAGGACTCGTGAGATAAGTTAGTATAGACCATTGCAAAAACCTTATCATACTCTACTGTAGCAAATCACTAAAATTATTATTCAACATTGCATACTAAATGCCTCTGCATATTTAATAGTCCTATCCTCAAATAGAATCATTAAAGAAGCAAACATATGCAAACAATGCAAACATAACAGCAATCTGCCTAAACAGGATAGTCTGTAAAGAATGCAGCAACATCCATACTTCCCTAGCTCCAAAAATTATGAAAGAAAATTCCCACTGTAGTAAATTTATCAGATCTTAATATGCAAAAGTTTTCAACATTTTATCATATTTTGACTTTTCTAGGGAATTATTGCAACAGCGGTAAACTTTCTGTTTTCCAACAGCAACATGTATACTTGTAACATAGGCATAGTAAAGGCTATCAATGCCACTTTTATTGAAATAAATGATGCAAAACATTGTTCTAAATAACAGCAAGCAAATACTAACAAAATAAATTGATGCTCCAAGCAAAACACATATCATGTGGCGAATAAAAATATAGCTCCAAGTAAAGTTACCGATGAACGAAGACGAAAGAGGGGATGCCTTCCGGGGCATCCCCAAGCTTTGGCTCTTGGCTATCCTTGAATATTACCTTGGGGTGCCTTGGGAATACCCAAGCTTAGGATCTTGCCACTCCTTATTCCATAGTCCATCGAATCCTTACCCAAAACTTTAAAACTTCACAACACAAAACTTAACAGAAAACTCGTAAGCTCCATTAGTATAAGAAAGTAAATCACCACTTCGAGGTACTGTAGTAAACTCATTATTTATTTATATTGGTGTTAAACCTACTGTATTCCAACTTATCTATGGTTTATAAACTATTTTACTAGCCATAGATTCATCAAAATAAGTAAAAAACACATGAAAAACAGAATCTGTCAAAAACAGAACAGTCTGTAGTAATCTGGATCAAACGTATACTTCTGGAACTCATAAAATTCTCAAATAAATTGCTGCACATGAGGAATTTATCTATTAATAATCTTCAAAAAGAATTAACTAAATATCACTCTCCAAATAAAAATGGCAGAAATTTTCGTGAGAGCTAAAGTTTCTGTTTTTTACAGCATGATCAACAAGACTTTCCCCAAGTCTTCCCAAAGGTTCTACTTGGCACAAACACTAATTAAAAGCATAAAACAACATCTAAACAGAGGCTAGATGAATTATTTATTACTAAACAGGAGCAAAAATAAGGAACAAAAATAAAGTTGGGTTGCCTCCCAACAAGCGCTATCGTTTAACGCCCCTAGCTAGGCATGATGATTTCAATGATGCTCACATAAAGGATAAGAATTGAAACATAAAGAGAGCATCATGAAGAATATGACTAGCACATTTAAGTCTAACATGCTTCCTATGCATAGGGATTTTGTGAGCAAACAACTTGTGGGAACAATAATCAACTAGCATAGGAGGGCAAAACAAGCATAACTTCAAAACTTTAAGCACATAGAGAGGAAACTTGATATTATTGCAATTCCTACAAGCATATATTCCTCCCTCATAATAATTTTCAGTAGCATCATGAATGAATTCAACAATATAACCAGCACCTAAAGCATTCTTTTCATGATCTACAAGCATAGAAAATTTACTACTCTCCACACAAGCAAAATTCTTCTCATGAATAATAGTGGGAGCAAACTCAACAAAATAACTATCATGTGATTGAAAATTAAGATCAAGATGACAAGTTTCATGGTTATCATTATTCTTTAAAGCATACATGTCATCACAATAATCATCATAGATAGGAGGCATGCTTTCATCATAATAAATTTGCTCATCAAAACTTGGGGGACAAAAATATCATCTTCATCAAACATAGCTTCCCCAAGCTTGTGGCTTTGCATATCATTAGCATCATGGATATTCAAGGAATTCATACTAACAACATTGCAATCATGCTCATCATTCAAATATTTAGTGCCAAACATTTTATAGATTTCTTCTTCTAGCACTTGAGCACAATTATCCTTTCCATCATACTCACGAAAGATATTAAAAAGATGAAGCGTATGAGACAAACTCAATTCCATATTTTATAGTTTTCTTTTATAAACTAAACTAGTGATAAAACAAGAAACTAAAAGACTCGATTGCAAGATCTAAAGATATACCTTCAAGCACTCACCTCCCCGGCAACGGCGCCAGAAAAGAGCTTGATGCCTACTACACAACCTTCTTCTTGTAGACGTTGTTGGGCCTCCAAGTGCAGAGGTTTGTAGGACAGTAGCAAATTTCCCTCAAGTGGATGACCTAAGGTTTATCAATCCGTAGGAGGCGTAGGATGAAGATGGTCTCTCTCAAGCAACCCTGCAACCAAATAACAAAGAGTCTCTTGTGTCCCCAACACACCCAATACAATGGTAAATTGTATAGGTGCACTAGTTCGGCGAAGAGATGGTGATACAAGTGCAATATGGATGGTAGATAATAGTTTTTGTAATCTGAAAATATAAAAACAGCAAGGTAACTAATGATAAAAGTGAGCGTAAACGGTATTGCAATGATGGAAACAAGGCCTAGGGTTCATACTTTCGCTAGTGTAAGTTCCCTCAACAATACTAACATAATTGGATCACATAACTATCCCTCAACATGCAACAAAGAGTCACTTCAAAGTCACTAATAGCGGAGAACGAACGAAGAGATTATGGTAGGGTATGAAACCACCTCAAAGTTATTCTTTCCAATCAATCCGTTGGGCTATTCCTATAAGTGTCACAAAAAGCCCTAGAGTTCGTACTAGAATAACACCTTAAGACACAAATCAACCAAAACCCTAATGTCACCTAGATACTCCAATGTCACCTCAAGTATCCATGGGTATGATTATACGATATGCATCACACAATCTCAGATTCATCTATTCAACCAACACAAAGGACCTCAAAGAGTGCCCCAAAGTTCTATCGGAGAATCATGACGAAAACGTGTGCGAACCCCTATGCATAGGTTCATGGGCGGAACCCGCAAGTTGATCACCAAAACATACATCAAGTGAATCACGTGATATCCCATTGTCACCACAGATATCCACGGCAAGACATACATCAAGTGTTCTCAAATCTTTAAAGACCCAATCCGATAAGCTAACTCCAAAGGGAAAACTCAATTCATTACAAGAGAGTAGAGGGGGAGGAGAAACATAAGATCCAACTATAATAGCAAAGCTCGCGATACATCAAAATCGTGCCAAATCAAGAACACGAGAGAGAGAGAGAGAGAGAGAGATCAAACACATAGCTACTGGTACATACCCTCAGCCCCAAGGGAGAACTACTCCCTCCTCATCATGGAGAGCACCGGGATGATGAAGATGGTCAGCGGAGAAGGATTCCCCCTCCGGCAGGGTGCCGGAATGGGTCTAGATTGGTTTTCAGTGGCTATGGAGGCTTCTGGCGGCGGAACTCCCGATCTATTCTTTGTTTTGGAAGTTTTAGGATACGTGGGTATATATGGGTGAAAGGAGTACGTCGGTGGACCGAAGGGGGGGGATGAGGCAGGGGGGCGCGCCCCAGGGGGGTGGGCACGCCCCCTACCCTCGTGAGCCCCTCCTTCATCTTCTAACGTAGGGTCCAAGTCTATCCGGTAGGTTTCCTTCCAAAAATAACTCTCCAGTTGATTTCATTCCGTTTCGACTCCGTTTGATATTCCTTTTCTTCGAAACACTGAAATAGGCATAAAACAACAAATCTGGGCTGGGCCTTCGGTTAATTGGTTAGTCCCAAAAATAATATAAAAGTGGAAAAAAAACCCAATATTTCCCAAAACAGTAGATAATATAGCATGGAGCAATCAAAAATTATAGATACGTTGGAGACGTATCCAAGCTTAATTCCTGCTCGTCCTCGAGTAGGTAAATGATAAAAAGATAATTTTTGATGTGGAATGCTAGTTGGCATAATTTCAATGTAATTCTTCTTACTTGTGACATGAATATTCAGATACGAAAGATTCAAGACAAAAGTTCATATTGACATAAAAGTAATAATACTTCAAGCATACCAACTAAGCAATTATGTCTTCTCAAAATAACATGGCCAAAGAAAGTTCATCCCTACAAAATCATATAGTTTAATCATGCTCCATTTTCATCAGACAAGAATGCTATCATCATGCACAACCCCGATGACAAGCCAAGCAATTGTTTCATACTCTAGTAATCTCAAACTTATAAACCTTCACGCAATACATGAGCGTGAGCCATGGATATAGCACTATGGCTGGAATAGAATAATCATAATGGAGGTTATGTGGAGAAGAGAAAAAGGAGAAAGTCTCACATCAACGTGGCTAATCAATGGGCTATGGAGATGTCGATCGATTGATGTTAATGCGAGGAGTAGGGATTGCCACGCAACGGATGCACTAGAGCTATAAATGTATGAAAGCTCAACAAAAGAAACTAAGTGGGTGTGCATCCAACTTGCTTGCTCACGAAGACCTAGGGCACTTGAGGAGGCCCATTGTTGGAATATACAAGCCAAGTTCTATAATGAAAAATCCCCACTAGTATATGAAAGTGACAACATATGAGACTCTCTATATGAAGAACATGGTGCTACTTTGAAGCTCAATATATGAGACTCGCTATATCGTGGTGCTACTTTTAAGCACAAGTGTGGAAAAAAGGATAGTAGCATTGCCACTTTTATTTTTATTTTTTATTTTTTTATCTTTTTGGGCCTTTTTTTTTCTTTGGCCTTTCTCTTTTCTCTTTTTTTTGGGACAATGCTCTATTGAATGATGATCATCACACTTCTATCTATTTACAACTCAATGATTACAACTCGATACTAGAACAAAGTATGACTCTATATGAAGGCCTCCGGCGGTGTACGGGGATATGCAATGAATCAAGAGAGACAAGTATGAAAGAATTATGAACGGTGGCTTTGCCACAAATACTATGTCAACTACATGATCATGCTAAGCAATATGACAATGATGAATGTGTCATGATGAACGCAATGATGGAAAGTTGCATGGCAATATATCTGAGAATGGCTATGGAAAAGCAATAATAGGTAGGTATGGTGGCTGTTTTGAGGAAGATATAAGGAGGTTTATGTGTGACAGAGCGTATCATATCACGGGGTTTGGATGCACCGGCGAAGTTTGCACCAACTTTCAATGTGAGAAAGGGCAATGCACGGTACCGAAGAGGCTAGCCATGATGGAAGGGTGAGAGTGCGTATAATCCATGGACTCAACATTAGTCATAAAGAACTCATATACTTATTGCAAAAATCTACAAGCCATCAAAAACCAAAGCATTACGTGCATGGTCCTAGGGGGATAGATTGGTAGGAAAAGACCATAGCTCGTCCCCGACCGCCACTCGTAAGGAGGACAATCAAATAACACCTCATGTTTCAAATTTGTTACACAACGTTTACCATACGTGCATGCTACGGGACTTGCAAACTTCAACACAAGCATTTCTCAAATTCACAACTACTCAACTAGCACGACTTTGATATTATCACCTCCATATCTCAAAACAATCATCAAGCATCAATCTTCTCTTAGTATTCAACATACTCATAAGAATTCTTACAAATCTTGTATGCTTAGCATATTAGGATTTTTAAGCACATTACCATGCTATTTAAGACTCTCAAAATAATATGAGTGAAGCATGAGAGTTCATCTATTTCTTCAAAATAAAACTACCACCATGCTCTAAAAGATATAAGTGAAGCACTAGAGGAAACGGCAAACTACTCCGAAAGATATAAGTGAAGATCAATGAGTAGTCAAATAATTATGCAACTATGTGAAGACTCTCTCATTTAATAATTTCAGATCTTGGTATTCTATTCAAACAGAAAGAAAAGCAAAAGAAAATGACATTCTAAGAATAGCAAACATCATGTGAAGAAGCAAAAACTTAGGATCAACCGATACTAACCGATAGTTGTTGAAGAAGAAAGGTGGGATGCCAACCGGGGCATCCCCAAGCTGAGACGCTTGAGACTTCTTGAGATATTATCTTGGGGTGCCTTGGTCATCCCCAATCTTGAGCCTTTGTGTCTCCTTAATTCCTCTCATATCACGGTCTCCCTAAATCTCAAAAGCTTCATCCACACAAAACTCAACAAGGACTCGTGAGATAAGTTAGTATAGACCATTGCAAAAACCTTATCATACTCTACTGTAGCAAATCACTAAAATTATTATTCAACATTGCATACTAAATGCCTCTGCATATTTAATAGTCCTATCCTCAAATAGAATCATTAAAGAAGCAAACATATGCAAACAATGCAAACATAACAGCAATCTGCCTAAACAGGACAGTCTGTAAAGAATGCAGAAACATCCATACTTCCATAGCTCAAAAAATTATCAAAGCAAATTCCCACTGTAGTAAATTTATCAGAGCTTTATATGCAAAAGGTTTCAACATTTTATCACATTCTGAATTTTCTAGGGAATTATTTCAACAGTGGTAAACTTTCTGTTTTCAAACAGCAACGTGTATACTTGTAACATAGGCATAGTAAAGGCTATCAATGACACTTTTATTGAAATAAAAGATGCAAAACATTGTTCTAAATAACAGAAAGCAAATCCTAACAAAATAAATTGACGCTCCAAGCAAAACACATACCATGTGGCGAATAAAAATATAGCTCCAAGTAAAGTTACCGATGAACGAAGACGAAAGAGGGGATGCCTTCCGGGGCATCCCCAAGCTTTGGCTCTTGGCTATCCTTGAATATTACCTTTGGGTGCCTTGGGAATCCCCAATCTTAGGCTCTTTCCACTCCTTATTCCATAGTCCATCGAATCCTTACCCAAAACTTGAAAACTTCACAACACAAAACTTAACAGAAAACTCGTAAGCTCCGTTAGTATAAGAAAGTAAATCACCACTTCGAGGTACTGTAGTAAACTCATTATTTATTTATATTGCTTTTAAACCTACTGTATTCCAACTTCTCTATGGTTTATAAACTATTTTACTAGCCATAGATTCATCAAAATAAGTAAACAACACATGAAAAACAGAATCTGTCAAAAACAGAACAGTCTGTAGTAATCTGGATCAAACGTATACTTCTGGAACTCATAAAATTATCAAATAAATTGCTGCACATTAGTAATTTATCTATTAATAATCTTCAAAAATAATTAACTAAATATCACTCTCCGAATAAAATTGGCAGCAATTTTCGTGAGCGCTAAAGTTTCTGTTTTTTACAGCATGATCAACAAGACTTTCCCCAAGTCTTCCCAAAGGTTCTACTTGGCACAAACAGTAATTAAAAGCATAAAACAACATCTAAACAGAGGCTAGATGATTTATTTATTACTAAACAGGAGAAAAAAATTAAGTAACAAAAATAAAGTTGGGTTGCCTCCCAACAAGCGCTATCGTTTGACGCCCCTAGCTAGGCATGATGATTTCAATGATGCTCACATAAAGGATAAGAATTGAAACATAAAGAGAGCATCATGAAGAATATGACTAGCACATTTAAGTCTAACATGCTTCCTATGCATAGGGATTTTGTGAGCAAACAACTTGTGGGAACAATAATCAACTAGCATAGGAGGGCAAAACAAGCATAACGTCAAAACTTTAAGCACATAGAAAGGAAATTTGATATTATTACAATTCCTACGAGCATATATTCCTCCCTCATAATAATTTTTAGTAGCATCATGAATGAATTCAAAAATATAACCAGCACCTAAAGCATTCTTTTCATGATCTACAAGCATAGAAAATTTACTACTCTCCACACAAGCAAAATTCTTCCCATGAATAATAGTGGGAGCAAACTCAACAAAATAACTATCATGTGATTGAAAATTAAGATCAAGATGACAAGTTTCATGGTTATCATTATTCTTTAAAGCATACGTGTCATCACAATAATCATCATAGATAGGAGGCATGCTTTCATCATAATAAATTTGCTCATCAAAACTTGGGGGACAAACATTATCATCTTCATCAAACGTAGCTTCCCCAAGCTTGTGGTTTTGCATATCATTAGCATCAATGATATTCAAGGAATTCATACTAACAACCTTACAATCATGCTCATCATTCAAATATTTAGTGCCAAATTTTTTATAGATTTCTTCTTCTAGCACTTGAGCACAATTATCCTTTCCAACATACTCACGAAAGATATTAAAAAGATGAAGCGTATGAGACAAACTCAATTCCATTTTTTATAGTTTTCTTTTATAAACTAAACTAGTGATAAAACAAGAAACTAAAAGACTCGATTGCAAGATCTAAAGATATACCTTCAAGCATTCACCTCCACGGCAACAGCGCCAGAAAAGATCTTGATGTCTACTACACAACCTTCTTCTTGTAGACGTTGTTGGGCCTCCAAGTGCAGAGGTTTGTAGGACAGTAGCAAATTTCCCTCAAGTGGATGACCTAAGGTTTATCAATCCGTAGGAAGCGTATGATGAATATGGTCTCTCTCAAGCAACCCTGCAACCAAATAACAAAGAGTCTCTTGTGTCCCCAACACACCCAATACAATGGTAAATTGTATAGGTGCACTAGTTCGGCGAAGAGATGGTGATACAAGTGCAACATGGATGGTAGATAATAGTTTTTGTAATCTGAAAATATAAAAACAGAAAGGTAACTAATGATAAAAGTGAGCGTAAATGGTATTGCAATGATGGTAAACAAGGCCTAGGGTTCATACTTTCGCTAGTGTAAGTTCCCTCAACAATACTAACATAATTGGATCACATAACTATCCCTCAACATGCAACAAAGAGTCACTCCAAAGTCACTAATAGCGGAGAACGAACGGAGAGATTATGGTAGGGTACGAAACCACCTCAAAGTTATTCTTTCCAATCAATCCGTTGGGCTATTCCTATAAGTGTCACAAAAAGCCCTAGAGTTCGTGAGCTCCTCCTTCATCTTCTGACGTAGGGTCCAAGTCTATCCGGTAGGTTTCCTTCCAAAAATAACGTCTCTAGTTGATTTCGTTCCGTTTCGACTCCGTTTAATATTCCTTTTCTTTGAAACACTGAAATAGGCATAAAACAACAAATCTGGGCTGGGCCTCCGGTTAATAGGCTAGTCCCAAAAATAATATAAAAGTGGAAAATAAAGCCCAATATTGCCCAAAGTAGTAGATAATATAGCATGGAGCAATCAAAAATTATAGATACGTTGGAGACGTATCAACGATGGCGATGATTTCCCCCTCCGGGAGGGAAGTTTCCCCGGCAGAACAGCCCCGCCAGAACCCTAGATTGGCTCCGCCAAGGTTCCGCCTCGTGGTGGCGGAGTTTCGTCCGAGAAGATGGCTTATGATTTTTTTCCCATTGAAAGAGTCCATATAGCAGAAGATGGTCACCGGAGGGCCACCAGGGGGCCCACGAGGTAGGGGGCGCGCCCAGGGGGTAGGGCGCCCCCCACCTTCGTGGGAGGGTGTGGCCCCCCTGGTGAAGTTCTTGCGCTCAATGTTTTTTTATATATTTGGCAAACATCATCCGTGAAGTTTCAGGACTTTTGGAGCTGTGCAGAATAGGTCTCTAATATTTGCTCCTTTTCCAGCCAGAATCCCATCTGCTGGCATTCTCTCTCTTTATGTAAACCTTGTAAAATAAGAGAGAATAGGCATAAGTATTGTGACATAATGTGTAATAACAGCCCATAATGCAATAAATATTGATATAAAAGCATGATGCAAAATGGACGTATCAACTCCCCCAAGCTTAGACCTCGCTTGTCCTCAAGAGAAAAGCCGAAATCGAAAAATATGTCCTCATGTTTAGAGATGAAGGTGTCGATAAAAATAAAATACGGACATGAGGGCATCATGATCATTCTTAGAGCAGCAACTTATATAATTCTTTTCATATGATATCTTATGCTAGAGTAATAATTTAATCACAATATCAAGTATGGATCGTAAACTTCATTGAAAACTAACAAACTATAATCTCAGTCATTAAAGCAATTGCAATTTATCATAACATAGGAAAGAGTCAATGTATAAGAGCTTTTCAGCAAGTCCACATACTCAACTATCATATAGTCTTTCACAATTGCTGACACTCACGCAATACTTATGGGTATGGAGTTTTAATCGGACACAGAGAAAGATAGGGGCTTATAGTTTTGCCTCCCAACATTTTACCTCAAGGGTAATGTTAACAGTAATAGTTCATGAAAACTCACATCCAATTAGCCATATATATCGGGATCTTTCCAACATATTGTGCTTGCCAAAGGATAAAATGTAAAAAGGAAGGTGAGGATCACCATGACTCTTTTGCAGTGTAGGAGATAAAAGTAAAAGATAGGCCCTTCGCATAGGGAAGCAGAGGTTGTCATGCACTTTTATGGTTGGATGCACAAAATCCTAATGTGAAAGAACATCACTTTATATTGCCACTTGTGATATGGACCTTTATTATGCAGTCTGTCGCTTTTATTACTTCCATATCACACGATCGTATAAAGCTTATATCCTCCACACCAATCAATCATACATATTTAGAGAGCAATATTTTTATTGCTTGCACCGATGACAACTTACTTGATGGATCTTACTCAATCCATAGGTAGGTATGGTGGACTCTCATGGCAAAACTGGTTTAAGTATATTTGGAAACACAAGTAGTATCTCTACTTGGTGCAATGAATTTGGCTAGCATGAGGGAGAAAGGCAAGCTCAACATGTTGGAGGATCCAAGATAATATAATTTATCTCAGATGTAAGAAAACAAACCCATTATGTTGTCTTCCTTGTCCAATGTCAACTCTTTAGCATGTCATATTTTAATGAGTGCTCATAATCATAAAAGATGTCCACGATAGTATATTTATATGTGAAGACCTCTCTTTCTTTATTACTTCCTATTAATTGCAACGATGACCAAAACTATGTTTGTCAACCCTCAATAACTTTTATTCATCATACTCTTTCTATGTGAGCTCATTACTCTCCATAAGAGTCACATGATCTCTTTGTTTCTTTTTATTTCTTTCTCTTTTATTTTATTTGGGATCATGGCAAAAATAAGCAAGCCCTTGACTCAACACTAATCTTTATTATATAGCTCACGGACTCAATTACATAGAAGGATCATAAAGCAAAACTCACAACTAGATCATACTAAGAACTTTTATTCTACTAGATCAAAATATTACCAAAAGGATCGAACTAAGAAAAAGGCAAAGATAAAAGTGATGGTGATACGATACCGGGGCACTCCCCCAAGCTTGGCAGTTGCCAAGTGGAGTGCCCATACCAGATACTCAATTCTTCTTTGTTGGAGGAGACGGTGGTGATGTTGCTGATGGCGTAGGCTTGTCATCCTTCTTCCAAGGCATAGGCTCACCATCATAAAAGGATGACCGAGTCTCCGGGATCCTCAAATTTTTCTCATGAAGCTTGAAGATGGTCTCCCCGATGTTGTCGGCATCCAGCTTGTGTTTGTTGGTGAACTCTGCGATCATCATGTAGTTGGAGTTGAGTCCACGCTCCACCATCCCCTGACACTTGAAAACTTGTTGCTCCATTGCTTTGAGCCTCGGCTCCACACTTCCGGTCCCCTTCGGTCCCTCAGCATCACGGATGTGCAGCAACCCATCACGCATCTCAATGGTTTGAGGGTGTCGCTGCACCTTCTCTAGGTAAGGGTTGATGACCTTCTCGAAGAACTTGTCCTTGGGTGCACTTGGAGACGTCATGATAATCTAGATTTGTCAGAAAAACAACTCGAAACAAAGACAAGGTACTTTTGTGTGATACGAGAGTCCAAACCCCCGGGAGGTTATATAATGAATTTTTACCGACCAAAATACGTGTTATGTAAGAAAACGGAGTCCGGAGAGCACACGAGGTGCCCATGAGGTAGGGGGCGCACCTAGGGGGGTAGGGCGCGCCCTCCACCCTCGTGGAGCCCTCGTGTCCTTTCCGGATGGCTGCTTATTTTTCTAATTTTCTAAATATTCCAAAATGGAGAAATATTGCCTTAAAAACTGTTTTGGAGTCGGTTTACTTACCGTACCACATACCTATTCCTTTTCGGAGTCTCAAACGTTCCGGAAAGTGTCCCTTATGTACTCCTCAAGGGTTATGGTTTCAATAACATTGGTTTCAACATTTATGGGATTACCTGAGATATAATGTTTGATTCTTTGACCATTTACCACCTTCGGATTTGTGCCTTCGAAGTTGTTGATTTTTATGGCACCGGAACGGTAGACCTCTTCGATAACGTAGGGACCTTCCCATTTAGAGAGAAGTTTTCCTGCAAAAAATCTTAAACGAGAGTTGTATAGCAATACATAATCACCTACATTAAACTCACGCTTTTGTATCCTTTTATCATGCCACCTTTTAACCTTTTCTTTAAACAACTTGGCATTTTTGTAGGCTTGGGTTCTCCATTCATCAAGTGAATTAATATCAAATAACCTCTTCTCACCGGCAAGTTTAAAATCATAATTTATTTCTTTAATATCCCAATAAGCCTTGTGTTCTAGTTCAAGAGGTAAGTGATATGCTTTTCCATATACCATTTTATACGGAGACATACCCATAGGATTTTTATATGCAGTACTGTAGGCCCATAATGCATCATCAAGTTTCTTGGACCAATTCTTTCTAGACCTATTAACAGTCTTTTGCAAAATTAATTTGAGTTCTCTATTACTCAAGTCTACTTGACCACTAGACTAAGGGTGATAAGGGGATGCAATTCTATGGTTAACATCATAGTTAGCAAGCATTTTACGGAAAGCACCATGAATAAAATGTGAACCACCATCAGTCATTAAATATCTAGGGACTCCAAACCTTGGAAAGATAACTTCTTTAAGCATTTTAATAGAAGTGTTATGATCAGCACTACTAGTTGGAATAGCTTCTACCCACTTAGTAACGTAATCAACAGCAACTAAAATATGTGTATAACCATTAGAGGAAGGAAAAGGTCCCATATAGTCAAAGCCCCAAACATCAAATGGTTCAATAACAAGTGAATAATTCATAGGCATTTCTTGATGTCTACTAATATTACCAATTCTTTGACATTCATCACAAGATAAGACAAACTTACAGGCATCCTTGAAGAGAGTAGGCCAATAAAAACCAGATTGTAGTACCTTATGTGCGGTTCTGTCTCCAACATGGTGCCCTCCATAAGCTTCGGAGTGACACTTGCGTAGGATCTGTTCCTGTTCATGCTCAGGTACACAACGTCTAATAATACCATCTACTCCTTCTTTATAAAGATGTGGGTCATCCCAAAAGTAATGCCTGAAATCATAGAAGAACTTTTTCTTTTGCTGGTATGTGAAACTAGGTGCTATAAACTTAGCAACAATGTAATTAGCATAATCAGCATACCATGGAGCAGTATGAGAAGAATTTATGACATTTAATTGCTCATCAGGAAAGCTATCATCAATAGGTAGTGGGTCATCAAGCACATTTTCTAACCTAGACAAGTTGTCTCCAACGGGGTTCTCAGCTCCTTTTCTATCAACAACATGTAAATCAAATTCTTGTAGCAAGAGAGAACCCATCTAATAAGTCTAGGTTTAGCATCTTTCTTTTCCATACGATATTTAATAGCAGCATGATCAGTGTGAATAGTTACTTTAGAATCAACAATATAAGGTCTAAACTTATCACATGCAAATACAACTGCTAAGAATTCTTTTTCAGTAGTAGCATAATTTCTTTGACCATTGTCTAGAGTTTTACTAGCATATTGAATAACATTTAGTTTCTTATCAACTCTTTGTCCTAGAACAGCACCTACAGCATAATCACTAGCACCGCACATAATTTCAAAGGGTAAATTCCAATCAGGTGGCTGAACAATAGGTGCAGAGATCAATGCTTTCTTAAGTATTTCAAATGCTTCTACACAATCATCATCAAAGACAAATGGTATATCTTTTTGTAATAAATTAGTCACAGGCCGAGAAACTTTTGAGAAGTCCTTAATGAACCTCCTATAAAAACCGGCATGACCAAGGAAACTTCTTATACCTTTGATGTCCTTGGGACATGACATCTTTTCAATAGCATCAACCTTGGCTTTATAAACTTCAATACCTCTTTCAGAAACTTTATGCCCCAAGACAATACCTTCATTAACCATAAAGTGGCACTTTTCCCAATTCAAGACAAGATTAGTTTCTTCACATCTCTGCAAAACTCGATCAAGGTTGCTCAAGCAATCATCAAAAGAAGATCCATAGACGGAAAAGTCGTCCATGAAAACCTCACAAATCTTTTCACAAAAGTCAGAGAATATAGCCATCATGCATCTTTGAAAGGTAGCAGGTGCATTACATAAACCAAAAGGCATACGTCTATAAGCAAAAGTACCAAAAGGGCATGTAAAAGTAGTCTTTGATTGATCTTTGGCTGACACAGGTATTTGAGAGAAACCAAAATAACCATCTAGAAAGCAAAAATGTGTATATTTGGATAATCTTTCTAGCATTTGATCGATAAAAGGTAAGGGGTAATGATCTTTTTTAGTAGCCTTATTTAATTCATGGAAATCAATTACCATCCTATAATCAGTAATAATTCTTTGAGGAATCAATGCATCTTTATCATTAGGAACAACAATAATACCTCCCTTCTTAGGGACACAATGGACAGGGCTTACCCACTGACTATCAGCAAGGGGGTAAACTATACCTCCCTCAAGGAGCTTTACTATCTCCTTTCTTACCACTTCTTTCATTTTAGTATTCAGCCGACGTTGATGATCACGAACTGGTTTAGCATCTTCTTCCAAATTAATTTTATGTTGACATAGAGTGGGACTAATGCCCTTAAGATCATCAAGAGTATACCCAATAGCAGCACGGTGCTTCTTCAGAATTTTCAATAATCTCTCTTCTTCATGTTTTGAAAGGTTAGCACTAATAATAAGAGGATATATCTTTTTCTCATCAAGATAAGCATATTTAAGAGTATCCGGTAAAGGTTTAAGCTCAAACACGGGATCACCCTTGGGTGGAGGAGGATCTCCTAGAATTTCAATAGGTAAATTATGTTTCAGAATAGGTTCCTGTTTAAAGAATACTTCATCTAATTCCCTTCTTTCATTCATAAACATATCATTTTCATGGTCTAGTAAATATTGTTCTAAAGGATCACTAGGAGGTACGGCAATAGAGGCAAGACCAATAATTTCATCTTTACTAGGTAATTCTTCTTCATGATGTTATCTACTAAATTTAGAAAAATTAAATTCATGAGTCATATCATCTAAACCGACAGTAACAACATCTCTTTTGCAATTTATGGTAGCATTAACAGTATTTAAGAAGGGTCTACCAAATATAATGGGACAGAAGCTATCTTGTGGGGAACCAAGAACAAGAAAATCAGCAGGATATTTAGTTTTCCCATGGAAGACTTCAACATCTCTAACAATTCCCATTGGTGAAATAGTATCTCTATTAGCAAGTTTAATTGTGACATCAATATCTTCTAACTCAAGAGGTGCAATGTCATGCATAATTTCGTTGTATAAGTCAATAGGTATTGCACTAGCACTAGCACCCATATGACATAAGCCATGATAACAACGATCTCCTATTTTAATAGAAAGAACATGCATGCCTACCACAGGTCTAGGTTTATCTGTATCACAGGGTTTAGCAATTCTAGCAGTTTAATTACAGAAATAAATAACATGCCCATCTATATTATCAGACAGGAGATCTTTAACAATAGCAATATTAGGTTCAACTTTAACTTGCTTAGGAGGTGTATATGTTTTAATATTGCTTTTACGAACCACAGTTGAAGCTTTAGCATGATCCTTTATCCTAACAGGGAAAGGTGGGTTCTCAACATAAGAAGTAGGAACAATAGGATCATTATAAGTAATAGTCTTTTATTCAACTTTAATAGGTGCAGCTACTTTTACTTCTATGGGAGGATGATATTTAAACCACTTCTCCTTGGGGAGATCAACATAAGCAGCAAAAGATTCACAGAAAGAAGCTACTATCTCAGAGTCAAGTCCATATTTAGTGCTAAATTTATGAAAAATATCGGTATCCATAAAAGTTTTAACACAATCAAAACTAGGTGTCATACCTGACTCCTTACCATTGTCGAGGTCCCAATCTTCGGAGTTGCGTTTAATTCTTTCCAATAAATCCCATTTGAATTCAATAGTCTTCATCATAAAAGAGCCAGCACAAGAAGTATCAAGCATGGTGCGATTGTTATCAGAAAGCCAAGCATAATTTTTTTGAATAATCATTTCTCTTGAGAGCTCATGATTGGGGCATGAATATAACATTGATTTAAGCCTCCCCCAAGCATGAGCGATGCTTTCTCCTTCGCGAGGCCAAAAATTATATATATAATTGTGATCACGATGAACAAGATGCATAGGATAAAACTTTTGATGAAATTCCAATTTCAATCGTTTGTAATTCCAAGACTCCATATCATCACATAGCCTATACCATGTCGATGCATCTCCCCTCAAAGATAAGGGAAAGACCTTCTTCTTAACAACATCTCCGGGTACACCTGCAAGCTTAAATAATCCACAAACTTCATCCACATATATTAGATGCTCATCAGGATGTTTTGTTCCATCTCCCAAAAAAGGATTAGCTAGCAGTTTTTCTACCATACCCAAAGGAACTTCAAAGCAAGCATTTTCATTTTCAGTAGGTTCAGTAGGTTGAGGAGCAACTCTTTGCTCTACTGGTCGGGGTGAAGATACCCCAAACAAGCCCCCCAGAGGATTACTTTCCATAGTAACAAGTGACATTAAATTTCAGCACACTATATAAATTTTTCCTTACCAAATTCCACCTACCAAAGGCGCTTCACTCCCCGGCAACGGCGTCAGAAAAGAGTCTTAATGACCCACAAGTATAGGGGATCTATCGTAGTCCTTTCGATAAGTAAGAGTGTCAAACCCAACGAGGAGCATAAGGAAATGATAAGCGGTTTCCAGCAAGGTATTCTCTGCAAGTACTAAAATAAGTGGTAACAGATAGTTTTGTGATAGGATAATTTGTAACGAGCAACAAGTAACAAAAGTAAATAAGGTGCAACAAGGTGGCCCAATCCTTTTTGTAGCAAAGGACAAGCCTGGAAAAACTGTTATATGATGTAAAGCGCTCCCGAGGACACATGGGAATATCGTCAAGCTAGTTTTCATCACGCTCATATGATTCACGTTCGGTACTTTGATAATTTGGTATGTGGGTGGACCGGTGCTTGGGTGCTGCCCTTATTTGGACAAGCATCCCACTTATGATTAACCTCTATTGCAAGCATCCGCAAATACAACAAAAGTATTAAGGTAAACCTAACCATAGCATGAAACATATGGATCCAAATCAGCCCCTTATGAAGCAACACATAAACTAGGGTTTAAGCTTCTGTCACTCTAGCAACCCATCATCTACTTATTACTTCCCAATGCCTTCCTCTAGGCCCAAACAATGGTGAAGTGTCATGTAGTCGACATTCACATAACACCACTAGAGGAGAGACAACATACATCTCATCAAAATATCGAACGAATACCAAATTCACATGACTACTAATAGCAAGACTTCTCCCATGTCCTCAGGAACAAAAGTAACTACTCACAAAGCATAAACATGTTCATAATCAGAGGGGTATTAATGTGCATATAGGATCTGAACATATGATCTTCCACCAATTAAACCAACTAGCATCAACTACAAGGAGTAATTAACACTACTAGCAACTTACTAGCACCAATCCCGGACTTGGAGACAAGAATTGGATACAAGAGATGAACTAGGGTTTTGATATGAGATGGTGCTGATGAAGATGTTGATGGAGATTGCCCTCTCCCGATGAGAGGAGCGTTGGTGATGACGATGGCGATGATTTCCCTCTCCGGGATGGAAGTTTCCCCGGCAGAACAGCCCCGCCAGAATCCTAGATTGGCTCCGCCAAGGTTCCACCTCGTGGCGGCGGAGTTTCGTCCGAGAAGATGGCTTATGATTTTTTCCCATCGAAAGAGTCCATATAGCAGAAGATGGTCACCGGAGGGCCACCAGGGGGCCCACGAGGTAGGGGGGCGCGCCCAGGGGGGTAGGGCGCACCCCCACCCTCGTGGGCAGGGTGTGCCCCCCTGGTGAATTTCTTGCGCTCAATGTTTTTTATATATTTGGAAAACATCATCCGTGAAGTTTCAAGACTTTTGGAGCTGTGCAGAATAGGTCTCTAATATTTGCTCCTTTTCCAGCTAGAATCCCAGCTGCCGGCATTCTCCCTCTTTATGTAAACCTTGTAAAATAAGAGAGAATAGGCATAAGTATTGTGACATAATGTGTAATAATAGCCCATAATGCAATAAATATTGATATAAAGGCATGATGCAAAATGGACGTATCAGCCAGCACGCCGGACTAAACCTATGCCCCCAGGGGTCATGGGCCATCGCCCCGGGAACTCCTGCACGTTGCGTGGGCGGCCGGTGAGCAGACCTAGCTACCTCCTTCAACAAGGCAGGAGCTTACGCAGTCCAACCCGGCGCGCGCCGCTCAGTCGCTGACGTCTATTAAGCTTCGGCTGATGTATACGACGCAGAACGTCCATACTATGCCCACGTGATGGTTAGTGCTATCAGGCCAGAGGCCCCTCGGATCAAATATCCAAACCATAGTGGATTAGGAGCACACGGTAACGATAAGAGACTCACGATCGATGTGACCCCGTCGCCCCGTCTCGAGTACTTGCGGCAAGGGCTAAGAATGCCCGGCCACGCCTCGTAAGTATCTCGCGGGCACCTTCCAGGTCAACCCGACTCCACATCACTCGCTATTATGCTCGCGCGGGTACCCCTCAGGGCCGACCCGTCTTTAGTAACATGGCTCAGTGCAAAATCATAGTAACCATAGTAACTGTGTGTCTAACACCAAGGGGAAAACCCGAGGAATCACCCCCGGTGAATCCCGCTCGATATTATCATCAAGGTGAACGTAAGAGGATCCACCCTCGAGGTTCACATTTGATGGGTACCACGACAGAGCTGTAACCGAAGTGGTTAAGGAGGAAATCACCCTCAATGACCTCGATCGTATAGCTACACTACAGAGATCTCATCAGGAGTGATGTAAGAGGTTCCACCCTCGGCACTCGATGGTAACTCTGCAGAGTCGTACAACTAGGGGGGTGATGTGCAGTGTCGGGGCCTGGGCATCGATCCTATTGATCGGGTCTTCGATGATGAAGCAGGGGCAACAAGGACAAGGTGGGGTCACTGATGGATCACTAACCAACCTATACTAAGCAGTTTAGGATAAGCAGGTAACAACAACAGGCTATGCATCAGAGTAGGATCATACAGAAAGCAGTAGCAGTTCTAATGCAAGCATGAGAGGGAAAGAAATGGGCGATATCGGAATGCTCAAGGGGGGGGGGGTTTCTTGCCTGGTTGCTCTGGCAAGGAGGGGTCATCAGGGATGTAGTCGTACTCAGTCGCATCAACGTCGGTCTCGGGGTCTACCGGAGAAGAAGAGGGGGGAGAAACAGTAAATACGGGGCAAACAAGCATCACAAAATATAACAAGGCAAAACACGGTGCCAGGGGTGACCTAACGCAGTACTAGGCGATACTGGCGAAGGGGGAAAACATCCGGGAGAGTTTTCCCGGAGTTAGGCATTTTCGGACAGATGAAACGGAGGGGGACAGTTGCAGGTTTGCTATGCTAGGGACGTGTGGCGGACGAACGGGTTGCGTATCCGGGTTTGTCTCGTCGTTCTGAGCAACTTTCATGTACAAAGTTTTTCCATCCGAGCTACGGTTTATTTTATATTGATTTTTCAAAGTTTTAAACATATTCTGGAATTATTTAAAATAACAGAAAATAAAATATGACGTCGGCATGACGTGTTGATGACATCAGCAGTCAACAGACTCATTGACCAGGTCAAATCTGACCTGTGGGTCCAGTGGGATCCACATGTCAGCCTCTGTTAGTCTAACAGTATATTAAACTAACTAATCTAGGTTAATTAGCTACTGGACCCCACCTGTCATAGACTAATTAACTAAACTAATTAGTTTTAATTATTAAAACATTTTAGTTAGTGGAATAAGCGATAGGGCCCGCGTGTCAGTGGCTGGGGCCTGCCCAGTCAGCACAGTTGACCAGGTCAACTGGTCAACTGGAGCTAGGGGGCCCACGGGCAGTGACCCAGAGGCGGGCCCTGCCGGTGCCAGGTCAGCACCCGCGTCGGAGCAACGCCGGTGAGGCCATCCGCGGCGGCCGAACGCCGGAGACGGCCGGGATTTGCCCACAGGGGGCCAACACGGGCGCGAGCAGGCGCGTTCGAACGGCGAGAGCCCGCCGCGTCGCGTGGTGAGGTCAGCTGGGCTCGCGGCTGGCTGGAACTGCACCGGCAACGAGTGGAGGCGGCGGTGGGGTTCGGGACCTCGTCGGGAACACGCTACGGGGCACGGGGAGGGGCGCGGCAAGGCGTGTTCGAACGACCACTCGGCCACGCGTCAAGTGATGGTGGTGGTATCGCCGGACCTGGCCGAAAACATCGCCAGCGACGAGGTCCGCGGTGGAGCGGCTACAGTCAACGGCAGAAACGGAGCTACGACGCGCTATAGCTCAGGCGAAAGGGCTAGGCGCGTGCTGCGTGACGCGGAGACGCTAACGGGCATACGCCCGTGACCATTTGGTCACCGGAGACTCGCCGGCGACGAGCTCCGCGGTGCTGCGTTCGGGTGCACATGGGGAAAGTAGCTAGCGCGCGTGCGAGGACGGCCAGAGAGATGAGGGAGGAAGAGAGGCTCACCAAGTGGCTCACACGATGGCCCGTGGTGGTTTAGGAGCTGCAGAAACGTCGGAGAGGAGGGAGATCGCCGGCGACCGAGGCGGAAGGGGGCGGCTCGATACGCGGCCTGCGGTGCTCCCTGGCTTCCGCTCATGGACGGGGACGAGGTAGCCGACGATGGCAGAGCTGCTGGACAGGTCAGGAGGGCGAGACGGCTCCGGTGGCCGTGGTGATGATGGAGGATGGCAGCGGGCGCGCTCGGTTCGGAGAGAGGGGAGTGAGCGAGCGAGGAAGAGAGAAGGGGGGAATGGCGAGGCGTCCAGGAGGAGTGGATGTGGCGGTAGGTGAGGGGGAGGGCTCAAGGCGTCCGGGGCGGTGACCTTATCCTCTCGCGGTGGGGGTTGTCACCAGCGAGGTGGTTCGGCGGGAACCAGCCCCTGTAGCGACACGGCTCGAGGAGCAGGAGAAGGCGACCCAGGAGGGGGAGTGGGCCGGCCTGCTGGGCCAGCTGGCTCGGGTGGGCCGAAGCCCAAGTGGGGCAGGGTCTCTCCCTCTCCTTCTTCTTTCCTTTTTCTTTCCCTTTTTGTTTTCTTTTATTTGCTCTGTTTTGCATTTTCTTTTAGTACCAAATGAGTTTTGTTTTGAACAAAACTTGGCATATAAAACTAAAACAATACCTTGAGATGGAACAAAAAGTTTGGGGGCAAAAGGAGTTGCCTAATTAATTTTAGAATTTGAAAAGTCCAATTTAAATGCTGCTGGAGTACTGAATTAATCCCCATGGGCATTTTGGGAATTCAGAAGAGGTTGGTTCCAACATGACAATTACTCAGTGATTATTTGCCACACTTTGAACATTTTAGTTTTCATGTTTGGCAAATTTGAATGTTTGACTTTGAATTTGAGTTTGAACATGAACAATGATTTGGATCAAGTGAGGATTAGCAACAGTAGTGTGATGACATGGCACCATCAACAGGGGATTACTGTAGCATGACACTGGGGGTGTTACAACCGGCCCCTGCCCTGCGGGCAAGTCCTGTTGCGTCAGCTGCGCCCCTGCCTCCGCCCGGCCGCCCTCCTGCAAAGCCGGCGGGCTTCTGTCGGTTAGTCATCTTCCGGTTAGCGTGGCAACCAGTAGCAACTGATTTCGTACTTTAAAATACCCCAATTTCTTATTTAGGCTTTGCTTTTTTACCCTAATTTTGTGCACATGAACATATATTTATGCCTCAATTAGCTTTATTGATAAAAAGTAATTTTTATTACAGAATTTACTAATTAGGCTTCTTTATGCAAAGTAAGATTTAATTGAGAATTTTAGCGTGTTTGCATTTGTAAGACCATATTGATATTTTTCTTTGTGATATTGGTCCTTTGTTAGAACGTCACATGTCATGTTCGTATTAAAAAAATTGGGACGGACCACCCTATCGCCAAATGCTAGCTCCGCCACATAAGATTCTCAATGAGGAAGGGCTTTGGAAAACCAACGAACGCAGCACATGCCTATTTTTTTAGTCCCACATCATTAGTTTAGCAACAATTGCAGGAATTTATAAATGCTCGCCTTCACAAGGCTACCACCAAGTAGAGTAGTACTCCCTTTGTAAAGGAGTATAAGAGTGTTTAGATCATCACTCTTATAATTTTTTTACAGAGGGAGTAGTAGAGAATAGAGACTTGTAAAATGCGGTAGACCTATAGGTATAGGATAGGACATGGTGTGTACATGGTATAGGGTTGTAGGGTCACGGGAATAGGGGGGGGGGGGGGGGGGGTTATGCCTGACTGAACGACCGGGCTGCGGGGCTGGTTAATGGTTATAGGGGGAGAGCTACGTCTCTTAGGAAAATTGCCTTGGGGGGGGGGGGGGTTCAAGTTCATAAAAAACATAATAAAGGGAAAACTAATAAGAAAATAAATAAATAAAATGCTGGGTTAAAAAATGGTAGGTTCAAACTTCTGCAGTTCTTTTTTGTTTCCTATCAATCAATTTATTGAATTCTCTTGATTTAGCTTATATTGATTTTTTTATTGCAAATTTGTAATCCTTTTTTGTTTCTCATTTTTCATCAACTTCTAGAATTTAACTTGGTTCAGGTGTCATATTTATTAATCTTGGACAAAAAGTATATTTTCCTTCACTTTCTAGAGGTTGATATAATAAAGGGTGTGGCTAGGTTTCGGTCGTTTGAGATTTAACCAAGTCTCAGTCAAGTGACATATTATATAAGAAGAAAAAGAAAAAAAACATTTTTTTTGCATGGATCTACACGCAAGATCATACAGATATATCATCGACCGAGACATAGCCAAGTCTCAGTCGACTGAGACTTAGCAGGCAAAACTGTATA
The DNA here is from genome assembly GCF_018294505.1 of Triticum aestivum. Classification (NCBI taxonomy): domain Eukaryota; kingdom Viridiplantae; phylum Streptophyta; class Magnoliopsida; order Poales; family Poaceae; genus Triticum; species Triticum aestivum. The sequence continues at coordinate 642,959,149 of NC_057806.1, forward strand.
ATAAAAGGTGTAATTTTCCCTGATCTGTGTGCAGTCTATTTGTCACTGCCATTTGACAATTGTGAGTTTAACTTCAGCTATTGCATTGTTATTTATTTGTATTGTTTATACCACATATTTTCCAGGTGTGATTTGGCACCTGAATGTACTCGTTAAGTCGTTAGTGATGCATCATTACTAAAAGAAGAATCAAAGCACAAAATAAGCATGCTTTTATTGAGCATTTATTCTTGTATGAATGCCCTTGCATGCAGGTGTGATCTCTTGATTGAACCAAGCATGCTCCCTCCGTCAGAAATTACTTGTCGCAGAAATGAATGAAAGATGCAAGATCAAGACAAGTTCACCATCTTCTAATGAATTGGCAGCGCCCCAACCTATTTCATCAAACAATAATTCTACACTAAACCTTCCCCAAATCCTCTCCTCTGCCCCCTGATTTTAACCAGGGTGGGGCCCAGCCGTTAATCTCGATCCAATTAATTACCTCGTAAAATCCTCACGTTAGCTTTCGTACGTGTAGCATTGCTCTTCATCAAAATAAGCACTAAAGCACCTGGTGAAAACATAATCAAAGTCCTGCATAGAGATAATAAATAGTCAAAACAAAAAAAGACCTGGAAATCTAAATGGAGTGTAATGTTTTGATGGATCTCAGGAAAGTCATACTACACAAATAAAGCAGATAACATAATAATCAACCAACTCACAACAAAAACTCCATAATAATCAACCAAAGCGAAGATAGGAAAAATCATATTATATATATTCTCCCTCCGTCTCAAAATAAGTGACTCAATTTTGTACTGCTTTAGTACAAAGTTGAGTCATTTGTTTTGAGACATAGGGAGTGTTAAAGAAAGACAGGAAAAAGGAACAAATAGTACATGCATCAACCTTATAGCATCGAGTCATCCTTGGAGGGTAGACGGCTGTACAAGTTGAAGACCATGCTGGTCCTCCTCCTGCTGGACCGGAACCGCGAGGGCAGGAGGAAATACAGCCCCATCACCACGACCACCACCTTGAACGGCGTCCAGTACAGCACGACGGCGACCACCAGGGAGAGCAGGATGAAGATGGGCGTTACCCTGTGGTCTCTCCAGCTAAGCAGCGACTGCGCGCGCTCCGCGTGCATAGCCAGGTCGCCGAGCTCCCTTTGCAACGTGCCGGCGACGCTCCGCAGCCGGTCGTATCTCAGCTTCACGATGTCATCCGGCGTGGACGTCGGGAACGTGTCGAACTCCTCTTCCAGCTCGTCGGGCTGCGCCTGATCTGCGTACGACAGCACCGTGTCTATATGCGGCGGATTCTGCGGCCGCCGCGGGTAGTTCCACACCCCGATCATGACCATGAGCACGAGCACCATCGGCAGGATCAGCTGCGGGTAGCACACCAGGTACAGGAACATCACGTGGACCAGAATCGTCGACAGTGGGTTCTTCCACTCGCAAATGTCGTCGAACCGTTTGGCGACGGCGATGGCGCCGGAGTAGAGGGAGGCGATGCGTTGGAAGTTGGACTGGCTACGACGCAGGCTGAACATTTGTGGGTCTACGTCGAGCATGTACTCCACCACCTCCCTCCGCAGTGGCGGCTCTGCCCTGGCCAGCCGCGTGACCACCCTCTGCACCGCCTCCGCCTGCAACCAGAGGGGGTCCACCTGCGGCATCGTGATCGGGTCGGTGTGGTGTATGCGTATCGTGGGAGGCAGCGGTTTGCCGTACGTGGCCAGCATTTTGGCCCACGACCTGCAGGTGAAGCGGACGGCGAGCTGGAGTTCGCCGGTCATCTTCAGCCCCGTCGGGGTGAGCACCATGAGCGGGTAGTGTTGGCTGTACATGCGGTTGGTCTCGAGGGTGGCGAGGCGGATGCGCACCTTGCCCATCTGCTGGTCATCACCCCCTTGCGAGGAGGATAGATGGCAGTCGTCGAAAACTGCGACGGTGACGACGGTGTTGAGGTCCAGCACGTTCCAGGTGTACTGCTCGTTCCACTGCGGCACCGCCGTGGCGAACAACGTGCCTGTGCGCACCCACTTCTCGCCGTACTTGACGACGCAGTAAGGGTCGGTGAGCCCCCCTTCTTTATCCTTCATGCTCACCAGGCCTCGTGCGCTAAGGATGTCCACCTCCAAGATGCCAATGGCGCCCTTGCGGAGCTTCTTCACCGATGACGAAAAAGCACGTAGTTTGAATGTGTTTTTTACCTGCAAATTTCAAGTTTTTATGTTGTATGGTATAACATAAAAGAAACGGAAATGATAAAATGTAGAGACATGTGCGGTTGATAATAAAATAAGAGACGTTCCGGTCGAATTCATCAATCTTGATATGTGTCGGCTAATTATCTCGGAGGTGCTCATGGGCAGTCAGCGTGTGTGTGTTCATAAAGACGGGTATATGTGCGTGTATGTGAGTATCTGCGATTGAATTGTGTTCGAGAGAAAACCCTTATTCCGTTTTTTTGGGTTTCTATATTTTTTGGTATTTTCTATTTTTATTTACCCCCCATTTCCTTTCATTTCTTCTGTTTTTGTTTCATTTTATTTTCTATGTTTTTGTTTAGAAGTAATATAATATTTTTGACAACTAAATGAACACCTTTTTAAACTCCATAATATATGTGCACTTTGTATTTATCCAAACTGTCTTCCTTAAGTTACTATTCTGACTACCCATCACATGCTTCATGCTGAGTGCTGAGTGCAGCTCACATAGGTGCGGCTATGTATGAGAGCGGCGTTGCAGAGGCCGGGCACCAGACAGCTCGTTATCCCCTTCGTGGGTGTGGGCCTCGTGATTCACTTCTATCAGACCTTTTGAAAGTAAACGAGCCAATATACATCTAGATAAATAGTGCAACCGTATATCAATGAATGAGATAGCACTGTTTGAAACATGTGATGACTGATTTGACTGCTCGAAATCAAATACGGTGAAATTAAGGCTCACCCTTCACGGAGGACAAAAGTATCAATATTCTACTCTATTCGGCCACCTCATCATTGCATGCTGCAGCCATGTCTCATTCTGGGCAATTTTCTGTAAATGTACCGCCGCGCATTTGTCTGTTTTTATAAAACTAATCCTCAAAGTAGTGTACAACTTGCTACTTACGATGTCAAAAAAATCTTATATTTTGAGACGGACAGAGTAATTACTACCTTTGGCCGGGTTTACTAGTCCCCTCACATTTTAGGTCATATTTTAACAATAACTTTAACTAATAAAATGAAACTCATATGTAGCAAAAGTCATATTATTAAAAACTAAATTCAAATACATATTTTTATGAGGTGCATTAATATTTTATTAGTCAAACATGTGATCAAAGTTTGATCCAAAATACAGTGAGGACTAAAAAACCTGGACGGAGGTAGTAATTAGTTGTGCTTTTTTCAAAGCTCTTTCAAGATGGTTCTTTTACCGCTAAGAGATAAGAGAAATATTTGGTCAGAACCGCCCATTCATCAAGGTATATTTGACCACACATAATATTATGGCAATTTATTACCAAAAGGGAAATATTTAAATATTTGCCTCATATCTTTTTATTTTAATCTACTAAAAAATCACATTCAATCCTCGTACGTCTATGTTGTATCTATCATATGAAGATAAATAATTCCCCTAAAAAAAGATGGATAACTATAATGTTGTGGAATATGATACATATCTATGGAATCCTAAATATTTGTATATACACTACAATCTACAAATGGCATTATTATAATTTGTCTAGATTACAACCTAATAATCATCACCATAATTAACAGTATGTGTACTCGCATTATTATGAGAGAGTTAGTAAAAATTAGATGTACACATGTCATGCTAGGAACGTGTTTGAATTTTTATTGTGTGAGAAATACACTAAACTTTGTCCGTTATACATTCTCTTCTCAAGGAAATAAAATGTGCAAGAACATTGGTACACATGGGTGCTCTGTTAAAGAAAAATACTGATGGTATTTTGTCTGCTTTTTGCTATGATTTTGTCAACTATTATTCATTTACCATGCAAAAGAAAAAAAAACTAGTATTCATTTTTGGTGTTTTCTAGAAACAATTTCTATGCATTCTCTATTGTTTAGCTCCCAGCCGACAAAATAATACATGCATAAACATATATCACAAAACTTGACAAACTTCTTATTTCATTTGTTATAGACATAATGATAAGGTACGTTCAGCAAAAGAAAATAGTTGGGAAAAATCAGCTAAACAAATGATTGGCAAAAAATCTGGCATTATTTATATCTGTTATTTTTTTCTATGTATGCAAGGTTTTAAAGAAAGGGAATAAATTATAATAATTTTTCCTTAATTATACCGCAACAATGTCTAACCCCCATCCCATTATCAATGGTCTATTACCTCCTATTACATGTTGTATCAACCATTAATTCATTAAAATTTAACAGTCCATAATGATCTGGACCACCATAAAATTTTCCTAAAAAACTGTTGTGCCGCCGTTCAGAGTAGCACCATCCAGCGTTTTTCCCTCTCTAAAAGTTCTCCTTAATCCATCATCTTAAGTGTATCCGATGATTAAGTACAAACCAAAACACCTGTCGTTCTGCAAAGAAGACATGATGACACTGTACTAGCATGTGCCTACTGCCAGCCACCTGCTTTCGGCCCAGATTGGAAGTACCTCTTGCATGGGGCCTATCCTAGAATACGGTGATATACGGCCTTGAAGTTGGGGCTGTAATTGCAATACGTCTAGCAACACATATCCCCATGCTAGTTCGGCGGGTGGGATTTAGAGCTGCCTGCAGACCGGCCTCTGCAATTCTTTTTCGGGCTATGTATCTCTTATAGCGATACCTACCGCAGCGTCGCCTGCAGGGTGGCCTAATTGGGCCGGCCCAGCGTGCAGGAGGAGCACTGACTCTCTGTAGCAACAATTCTCTTTTACTATTTTATTTTATTATATTTCTAAAATATAATAAAAAATATTTGAATTTGAAAATAGTTTAGAACAGGTTCCAATATTTTTTTAAAAAGCTGCTCGAAGAACTTTTAAAAATGCTGATAGCATTAAAAAAATGTTTGGGACAACTAAAAAAATATTGATAGCACTAAACCAAATGTACATTTTTTAAATTCGATGCAATGTATTACTTTTTGCATAAAACAAATTGTACCATTCAAAAAAAGTACGTGATATTTGAAGAAAAGATTGTGCCCTACAAGAAAATGTTTGCGATACTTAAAGAAAAATGTAAATACAATGTAAAAAATATCAAAGTTGTATAAATTTGTTTTCCAACAATGTGTATTTGAATTTTTTTTAAACATGTATTAAAAATGCTCAATATATGTATTTGAAAAAAAATGAAAATCTGCGTATCTAAAATCTTCACCCTATATAAAAAAATTTACGTTTATACAAAAAATGTAAAACGTTTACTGAAAAAACTAGACATGTGTTGAAAAAAGGAAAAAGGAAAAGAGACAAACTCAAAGAAAAAAAATCATGTATAGGATAAAAAAATTGAGCGCGTATAAGTAAACATATATTTAGACATATGTATATGGAGAACGAACAATGAGTACAAAAAAAATAGACATGAAAACATATATCTAACAAAAGGTTAATCATGTATTTTAAAATGCTAAACATGTTTAAAAAATGTTTCTGTATACGAAAATGTACAGTATGTATGAAAAAAGTAGACATCAAAAGATGTATTTATAAAAAATGTCAATCATGTATTCAAAATCGTTAAATGCGTATAAAAATGTTTTTCATGTAGACGAAAAATGTACAGTATGTATGAAAATGTAGACATATGTCGAAAAAACCAAAAGAAACCGATGAAAACTAAAAAAGAAACAAAGAAAACAGAAGTACAGAATAAAAATAAAAATAAAAATATAATAATATAATAATTTTAAGCCCGACAACGCAATAATTTTGTACTTGTGGCAAAGAGAATCTCTTCAAAGTTGAATGTATACAGAGTACATATATAGCCTACAAATAAAACTTAGCTTCACTTTATTTATTTTATTTTTATTTAAAAGTAAGCATGGCCCACTGATTCAAAATATAACAAATTACGTTAGAACTACATCCACTGTTCAACACTACATGACTTGCTAGAAAGGCCGACACCAAACTTTTCTGATTTTGACCATTATATTTCTCATGGAAAATAATTTAATAATATACCATTTTCATAAATTTTACATTTGCATATTCATAGCAGAGGAAAAGTGATGGTCAAATTTAAACATTGGAGACTATACAAAATCTAAAACCTTATGTACTTTCGAATGAAGGAAATCTTTTCTTTCATATAAAATTAATTGAAATCGTTTGAAAATATATATCATAATAGGTTTCGTTATATTAACTTGATGTTATCTTTGTTGCTAATATTCCTATATTGATGATTAAACTTAAAAATGTTTGATTGAAGACTTTCTAAAACTAATATTATGATCCATGTTAAAAGAAGGTTCTAGTGTCGAAAGAGGGATGTGTGACTAAAGCAATTAGCGTTATCGGACTCATGACATTATTCCTCGAGCACCAAAGCTCGTAGTTTAGAAGCTCAAATGGTCCCAAGTTTCCAACGCAAGGATTCGAGTGGTATCTGTAGCGATCCAGAAGTAAAGAAAGCAATACATAAATTCCCAAAATTTTGATATACCTGGGTTGTTTCCATTTCACGAAGTCTATCAATTATATTTAGTGCACTAGTTGGCCTTTTCTTTGGATCGAAGTCTCTGCACTCTAAAGCTGTCTCGTAGCATACTCGTATCTGTTCGCATAGTGTATCTTGTTGGGATCTCTCCAACCTTTCACTCCAACTTTCAATTACCTAAAAAATTGCATTGGTGTGTTATGGTCTACGAAATGAACCAGCAACATCTTACTATACAGGAAAATTATCGACCACATACATTTAAGCATCAAACTAATACAACAAATTTCTATAAAAGTAAAATATGGAGTGCGGCGTTTTGGTGCTCGGGCTACATGGAGCCCTTTTTTGAAACATTAAAAAACATTTTAAAGTTTCAAAAAATTCGTTTCCACATTTACATATGGATGTATACTACATATGTATAAAATTTCATGAGAAAATACATTGATTCGTGAGCTACACAAAAAGTGAAAATTATTGGTTTTATATAGTAACAATACACACACTGTCCACTGTTTTCAATGTCAGCAATTTGTGTTTCTTATGTGTAGCTCTCATGTTAATGTATTTCATCATGAATTTGCGAGTATGCGGTATATATCCATATCATACTGTGGATTTAGTCTCAGAATTTTCGAAGCATTTAAATAATTGTTTTGATTTTTTCCAAAAAATAAACGAGCTCCAATGAATTTCTGTAAAATATGTCCCAATAGATTCAAGTCAGATCTATCACCATGCAAATTGCACTTTCATGTTTGATCAAAATAAGTAGAAATAAAATGTATAATTCTTCTTGCAAATGATAAGATATGTGAATATTACGCATTGTTTTAGTTCCCATGTTTTCCTGCGCTTGCATTAATATTGCGCAGATTTTCTAGTGGCGTGTGACTGTTTGGGGGGGGGGGCATGCAAAATGTGCTTTCTACTAGCAGGTGTGCTTCCATAAATGATATTATGCAACATCTCAATCTAAATTGTAATGAAAATATGCGAAGTATGACCTTGAAAACTATTTAAAAGTCAATCCTTCTTAGCCTAAAAGGAAATTGAGCTTTTATCTTCCTAACAATGACATATGTTGTTCTTACATCATCGGTAGCTTGATGCCCCTTCTGCCCAGTCAGTATTTCAATGATGATAACACCAAGACTATACAAGTCAGCACTGCGTGCAATTACACCACCTTCGCGAAGTTCTGGCACCAAATATCCCCTATAAAAGTTTTGACCAATTAATGTAAGAAGAGAGTACATTATGACATATCATGAAACACTGACTTTAATTCAAAGAGAAGTCATCTAGCTTACATTGTCCCTATAATAGTTTTTGTAATATCCTGGCTTTGATTTTCGTCGAAGCATCTCGATAGACCAAAATCAGTTAATTTCGGTGTCATACTATCATCAAGCAGTATATTGGCTGGTTTCAGATCCAAATGAACAATATGGTTCTCATGAAGGTACTGTAGACCCTCACAAATCCCTTTAATTATTTTATAGCACGTTCTCCACTCACGACTTGCATCTATAAAGGGGAGAGGAGAAATCGGGTTTACGATTTGATGTCTTGACTTTTGAAAACCACTCCCTCTGTCCCACAATATATAGTTTGCAAAACCATCTTATATTGTGGGACAAAGGAAGTAGATGTTATATGACACATTGTAGTAAATGAGAATAAATAAAGAGAAAAGTTAGAGGCCACATGGTCGTACTCTTACCCATGATATACTTATCAAGACTGCCTTTAGGTATATATTCGAAGCAAAGCAATCTTTCATGAACATCTGCCATGACAAGTTTCTTGTCAAATTTTTCCATACTTCCTTGCCTGTCGGCGCAATATCCTAAAAATCTTACTACATTTTTGTGCTTGACCCGCATGAGACATTGAACCTCTCGATGAAATTCCGTTTCATCCATTAAAGCGTTGGACAGCCTCTTCACGGCGACCGCCCTATTGCCAATTATTCCCTGCTTTCGGAGCATGCAGGCCCTGTTAGTATATCATCGGTTTGATTCCGAGTTACCAAATCAAGCATGATGAGGATTGCAATGTATACATACCTTATAAACGACTGCAAATCCACCGCTTCCAATCTGTTGGTCATCAGAGAAATCACCTGTAATGTCCTGTAAAAGTGATAATGGCAGGGCCTTGGGCTCTGCGGTTTCATCGGCTAACATCTGCTCTAGGTCACTTCGTGCAGTGCTAGCTTTGCGTTCCATTTGCAGTCAGTAAGCAATTAACCTGAAAAGTTAGAGCAAACTGATTATATACTGTATGTAGTATGAGCCTGCCAGACCAAGATCCCCAATTACTCGGGTAGCTAATTAATAGTGATATCGATATGCTATACAGTACCGAACAAATTAAGATCACTCACCTGTATATTATGCAAATACAAAGCAGTAATGTTGACTTTGGCTCCCCTTGTTGCGTTTACTGCTGCGACTCAAACTCTCTCCGAGCCGTGCCGCTTGACAGCGCAGTCTAGTTGCAAGAGAGCTGCGACCAATTAGTGATAATCTGCAGACGCCAGCAGCAGCAGCAGCTTCTCAGATTGAAGCTAGCGAGAACACGATCTGCAATTTGGGACCCATTCAGTGAAAAGAAACTGAGAATTACCACCTGGACAGGCCGTGCTGCTGCCTCGTGAAGGCGATTGAGCTTCAGATTTAGCTGTCCAGTGAAGGGGATGGGGATTTGGTATCGGCCTATCAAGTCAACGGCACCTTGAGAACACGCTTGAGCTGCATCTGGATGAATGTGTCTCTGTGTGTGGTGCCAGCAGCATCCCAACCCCCCATATGATAGATAATACTGTGGACGCGGCTGCGCTGGCGAGAGTGCCGCGAGGATTCACACTGGAACACGCATGGACGAATTCAAAGCAAATGCGCACGGACGTTGCGGATTCTATATCCTAAACAGTATTTCTTTTAAACAAAATCAAACACGGATGTTGAGTACCGATGCAGAGTTCTGACAAAAGAAAGAAAGAAAGAAACAAACAAACAATAGTGCCAATGCAGAGAATATCGGTCAGAATATGAATTGTATATGGAGCGAGCCAATAATGACACCGCGAGCTTCCATGGAGATTTATACATGGAACTAACAAAAAAATTATCCATGTGTCACCACCAGGAAGTATGGTTTTCATTATTCAACTGCAGGATGATACCTCTTGAATAACTCATTCTAAGGGGTAAATAGTACCGATAGGTCAATGGATTTTTCGCCGGGTTCTAGTCACTAGATCCCGTTGCACACTTGGCACAAAAAACAAATGTGGACAAGAAGTTAAGAAGGCTATTTGACGCCCCTGTAAACCCTTTAGGACATGCACACGTCGCCATGTCCTATAAACCCCCTTACGCCCCGTCGTTAGGCTAGCTGGCTAGCTCGTCAGTAACCCTTCGGCGAATTGGACCACCCCAAGCCTTGCTCGCCTACCCTACCTCACCCTCGCACACTAGTGCATCGTTTTGACACCAATCGCATGACCAGAGCATCCTGTAGCGCAATCTCAACGAGTACCGAACGTCAATGTCGCAACCTCGGTTCCCACAAGGTGAGCAAGCGTTTGACCTTTGCTGTCATGTCCAATGTGTTCATTGTGCTCTAGTGCGTCTTTCTGACCACACACTTGTCACCAGGGAGCCCGAGACCGTTGAGTTTGATCTGAACTACAACTTCGCTGTCACCGTCATGACCCCCAACCACACCGCTGATGTCTACTACACAACCTTCTTGTAGACGTTGTTGGGCCTCCAAGTGCAGAGGTTTGTAGGATAATAGCAAATTTCCCTCAAGTGGATGAGCTAAGATTTATCAATCCATGTGAGGCGTAGGATGAAGATGGTCTCTCTCAAGCAGCCCTGCAACCAAATAACAAATAGTCTTTTGTGTCCCCAACACATCCAATACAATGGTAAATTTTATAGGTGCACTAGTTCGGCGAAGAGATGGTGATACAAGTGCAATACGGATGATAGATATAGGTTTTTGTAATCTGAAAATAAAAAAACAGCAAGGTAGCAAGTGGTAAAAGTGAGCGTAAACGGTATTGCAATGCTAGGAAACAAGGCCTAGGGTTCATACTTTCACTAGTGCAAGTTCTCTCAACAATAATAACGTAATTGGATCATATAACTATCCCTCAACATGCAACAAAGAGTCACTCCAAAGTCACTAATAGCGGAGAACAAACAAAAAGATTATTGTAGGGTACGAAACCACCTCAAAGTTATCCTTTCTGGTCGATCTATTCAAGAGTTCGTACTAGAATAACACCTTAAGACACAAATCAACCAAAACCCTAATGTCACCTAGATACTCCAATGTCACCTCAAGTATCCGTGGGTATGGTTATACGATATGCATCACACAATCTCAGATTCATCTATTCAACCAACATAAAGAACTTCAAAGAGTGCCCCAAAGTTTCTACCGGAGAGTTAAGACGAAAACGTGTGCCAACCCCTATGCATAAGTTCACGAGGTCACGGAACTCGCAAGTTGATCACCAAAACATACATCAAGTGGATCACGTGAGTATCCCATTGTCACCACAGATAAGCACATGCAAGACATACATCAAGTGTTCTCAAATCCTTAAAGACTCAATCTGATAAGATAACTTCAAAGAGAAAACTCAATTCATCACAAGGAGATAGAGGGGGAGAAACATCATAAGATCCAACTATAATAGCAAAGCTCGCGATACAACAAGATCGTTCCGAATCAAGAACACGAGAGAGAGAGAGAGAGAGATCAAACAAATAGCTACTGGTACATACCCTCAGCCCTAAGGGTGAACTACTCCCTCCTCGTCATGGAGAGCACCGGGATGATGAAGATGGCCACCGGAGAGGGATTCTCCCCCCTTCGGTAGGGTGTCGGAATGGGTCAAATTGGTTTTCGGTGGCTACGGAGGCTTGCGGTGGAGGAGCTTCCGATCTAGGTTATGTTCTAAAAGTTTGGGTATATATAAGAGGTGTTGGCGTCGGGAACAAGTCAGGGGGGTCTCCGAGGCGGCCATGAGATAGGGGGGCGCGCCCGGGGGGGGGGGGGGGGGTAGGGCGCGCCCCCACCCTCGTGATGGCCTCGGGACTCTTCTGGTCCATCTCCGATGCTTCATGGGCTTCTTCTGGTCCAAAAATGATCTCCGTAAATTTTCAGGTCAATTGAACTCCGTTTGGTTTTCCTTTTCTACGATACTCAAAAACAAGGAAAAAAATAGAAACTGACACTAGGCTCTAGGTTAATACGTTAGTCCCAAAAATCATATAAAATTGCATATAAATGCATATAAAGCATCTAATATGGATATTATAATAGCATGGAACAATAAAAAATTATAGATACATTGGAGACGTATCAAGCATCCCCAAGCTTAATTCCTGCTCGTCCTCGAGTAGGTAAATGATAAAAACATAATTTTTGATGTGCAATGCTACTTACCATAATTATCAATGTACTTTTCTTTATTGTGGCATGAATGTTCAGATCTACAAGATTCAAGACAAAAGTTTAATATTGACATAAAAACAATAATACTTCAAGCATACTAACCAAGCAATTATGTCCTCTCAAAATAACATAGCCAAAGAAAGCTCATCCCTACAAAATCATAGAGTTTGGCCATGCTTAATTTTCGTCACACAAAATGCTCCCATCATGCACAACCCCAATGACAAGCCGAACAATTGGTTCATACTTTTTAACGCGCTTCAGCCTTTTCAACCCTTACGCAATACATGAGCGCAAGCCATGGATATAGCACTATAGGTGGAATAGCATATGATGATGAGGGTTATGTGAGAGGACAAAAAAGGAGAAAGTCTCACATTGGCGCGGCTAATCAACGGGATATGGAGATGCCCATCAATTGATGTCAATGCGAGGAGTAGGGATTGTCATGCAACGGATGCACTAGAGCTACAAGTGTATGAAAGCTCATTAAAGAAACTAAGTGGGTGTGCATCCAACTTGCTTGCTCACGAAGACCTAGGGCATCTTGAGGAAGCCCATCATTGGAATATACAAGCCAAGTTCTATAATGAAAAATTCCCACTAGTATATGAAAGTGACAAAATAAGAAACTCTCTACCATGAAGATCATGGTGCTATTTTGAAGCACAAGTGTGGAAAAAGGATAGTAACACTGTCCCTTCTCTCTTTTTCTCTCTCTTTTTTTGTTTGGGCTTCTTTGGCCTCTTTTTTCATTTGGGCCTTTGGCCTCTTTTTTTCATAGTCTCCATCCTTCTTTCCTCACATGGGACAATGCTCTAATAATGATGATCATCACACTTTTATTTACTCATAACTCAATGTTACAACTCGATACTAGAACAAAAATATGACTCTATGTGAATGCCTCTAGCGTTGTACTGGGATATGCGATGAATCAAGAGCGACATGTATGAAGGAATTCTGAAAGTGGCTTTGCCACAAATACGATGTCAACTACATGATTGTGGGAGTCCTGGATTAGGGGGTCTCCGGACAGCCGGACTATCTCCATTGGCCGGACTGTTAGACTATGAAGATACAAGATTGAAGACTTTCGTCTCGTGTCCGGATGGGATTCTACTTGGCGTGGAAGGCAAGCTAGGCAATACGGATATGTGTATCTCCTCCTTTGTAACCGACCTTGTGTAACCCTAACCTCTCCGGTGTCTGTATAAACCAGAGGGTTTTTGTCCGTAGGACAACATACAATCATACCATAGGTTAGCTTCTAGGGCTTAGCCTCTCTGATCTCGTGGTAGATCTACTCTTGTACTACCCATATCATCAATATTAATCAAGCAAGACGTAGGGTTTTACCTCCATCAAGAGGGCCCGAACCTGGGTAAAACGTTGTGTCCCCTGCCTCCTGTTACCATCCGCCTTAGACGCACAGTTCGGGACCCCCTACCCGAGATCCGCCGGTTTTGACACTGACATTGGTGCTTTCATTGAGAGTTCCTCTGTGTCGTCGCCGTTAGGCTTGATGGCTCCTACTATCATCGATAGCTATGCAGTCCAGGTTGAGACTTTTCTCCCCGGACAGATCTTCGTGTTCAGTGGCTTTGCACTGCGGGCCAATTCGCTTGGCCGTCTGGAGCAGATTGAAAGTTACGCCCCTGGCCACCAGGTACCAGGTCAGGTTTGGAAGCTTAAACTACATGGCCGATATCCGCAGAGACTTGATCTTCAACGGATTTGAGCCTCTGCTTGTGCGTCACGCGGTCACGATGAGTATGATTTAGCTCTACCATCGGACAGTGTTCAGGAGATCGCACAGGCAGCCGCTCCGACCCTCAATTCGGAGCCAGTTGCGCCGTCCATGGACGGGTGGATGGACCCCCCCACGGAGGCCTTACCCTCAGTGGCGATCGAGCCAAACATCGACCTTACCTTGCACGAGAGCCGTGTTGTTAAACTACTGGATCCTTCTCCGGCCACGGACTCCGAACCGCCTGCGCCCGTTCCTATCGAATCCGATTGGGCGCCGATCATGGAGTTTAACTCCGCGGATATTTTTCAGCACTCGCCCTTTGGCGACATACTGAACTCATTAAGGTCTCTCTCCTTGTCAAGAGAATCCTGGCCGAACTATGTCCGACGGGACTGGGATGCGGACGACGAAGAAATTCATGGCCCACCCACCACCCACTTAGTAGCCACTGTCGATGACTTAACCGACATGCTCAACTTTGACTCCGAAGACATCGACGGTATGGACAACGATGCGGGAGACGAAGAGGAACCACTGCCCACAGGGCACTGGACAACTACTTCACCACATGACGTATACATGGTGGACACACCAAAGGAAAACGACGATGAGGAACGGAAGGACGCAACGAAGGGTTGTTCCCTCGAGAAGCAGTCAAAATGGCGGCGTAAGCGCCGCCCCAAATCCCGCCTCGGTAGAAAGAACGATCACACAGACCCAACGTTAGACCAGGCGGAACCATTGCCGGACCACGGCAACACGGAGAATCAAGCCGAACAACCCGATTCTGTGAAAGATCATAGTCCAGATGATGTCACACCGGACAGACACCCGGAGCAACAGAATGCCCATCAAAGGCTAGTTGCCACCGCGAGGAGTCTAAAAAAGCAGAAGCAAAGGCTCAAGGCTGCACAAAACACACTCCAAATCAGATGGAACAAAGTACTCAACACAACAGCCAAGTACGACAGTAATCGCCCTACCAAGAGCTACCCGAAGCGGAAGTTACTACCTGAATTCGATGAGGAGGCCCTAGACCCCCCACAACCAAAAATCAAAACAGCCATCTGGCCGGATAGGCGACCTCACGGCCAACATAGAGAGGCAAACAACGCCGCACATAAGCCAATACACGATCCACACGAGGACTTGCATCAAAAGGACGGCACAACCAGATCCATCTATGGACCACGTAAGTACGCTCTAGCATACAATGTAGCACAACAAACATCCGAAGAACGCGGTACTCCCGGATACAGGGGTGCCGCACACCCCCTATGTTTCACCGATGAGGTGCTGGATCATGAATGTCCAGAGGGATTCATACCCGTAAATATAGAGGCATACGACGGAACAACGGACCCTGGTGTCTGGATTGAGGATTATATCCTCCATATCCATATGGCTCGAGGAGATGACCTCCACGCCATTAAGTATTTACCCCTCAAACTCAAAGGGCCAGCTCGGCACTGGCTTAAGAGCCTCCCCAAAAGTTCCATTGGAAGCTGGGAGGATCTCGAAGATGCTTTTCGGGCAAATTTTCAGGTGACTTACGTCCGACCTCCGGAGGCGGACGATTTGAGTCATATAACTCAACAGCCTGGAGAGTCCGCCCGAAAACTTTGGAACAGGTTTCTTACTAAAAAGAACCAAATAGTCGACTGTCCGGACGCCGAAGCCTTGGCAGCTTTTAAGCACAGCGTCCGTGACGAATGGCTTGCCAGACACCTCGGCCAAGAAAAGCCAAGAACAATGGCAGCATTAACAAGCCTCATGACCCGCTTTTGCGCGGGTGAGGATAGCTGGCTAGCCAGATGCAGCACCAGCGACCCAAGTATTTCCGAAGTTAGAGATGGAAACGGGAAATCACGGTGCAACAACAATAACAAACGCCGGAATAAAGAAGACAACACGAAGAGCACGGCAGTAAATGCCAGATTCAGAAGCTCTCGGCCAGGTCAGCAAAAGCCCCCCCTAAAGGCGCCAGAGACGAACTGTCCAGCCTAAACAAAATTCTGGACCAAGTATGTCAGATCCACAGCACCCCTGGCAAACCCTCTAATCATACCCACAGAGAATGTTGGGTCTTCAAGCAGTCCGGCAAGCTCAACGCCGTACACAAGGGGGAGGATACACCTAGCGAAGATGAGGATGAGCCTCTCAAGCAAGACACTGGGGAACAAAAGAAGTTTCCACCAGAAGTCAAAATAGTCAACGTGTTATACGTGATCAAGGGGAGAAACAAAGCAGCACTCCCAGAAAAATATGCCCAAGGGCCTATCACCGCGGAGTCCTGCCACTGGTCATCTCAACCGACCACTTTCGACCATTGTGATTACTCAACAAGTATCCGACGTGCAGGATGGGCTGCCCTGGTATTAGACCCAATAATTGACGGATACCACTTCACACGAGTCCTGATGGATGGTGGCAGCAGTCTAAACTTGATATACCAGGATACAATCCACAAAATGGGGATAGACCCAACAAAAATTTGCCATAGCAACACTACCTTTAAAGGAGTAACGCCAGGCCCAAGGGCTCACTGCACGGGCTCCGTGCTACTAAAGGTTATATTCGGCTTCCCCGATAACTTCCATAGCGAACATTTAACCTTCCACATTGCTCCATTCCAAAGTGGTTATCAAGCACTACTTGGACGCGAAGCTTTCGCTTGCTTTAATGCAATACCGCATTACGCTTCCCTCACGCTCAGGATGCCTGGTCCACGTGGCATCATTATAGTGAATGGAAATAATGAGCGATATTTGCGCGCTGAAGAGAGTGCGACTGCCTTGGCAGCCGCACACTAAAAATGGCCTCACTAACTAAAACATTTGATAGGTCATCAAGACCATGGACACGGTTAGACGAGTCCGGCTCAGCTATATGTAATTCATACCGGATCGATGTCCACACCCCTATTACAAATACAAGGGGCTCAACGCGCGCAGACAAGTGGCAACTTTTACTCATCTTTAATTATACATGGTTTCTTTAAAAAACTACCCTTTTGCATGACAACTTTTCACCTAAGTTCCTCTCTTTTACAGATGACCATCGTGCTACACCCGTCCAGGATACGGCACAATGGAGACACAGGCACAGACGTGCAGCAAGGACCCGCTCCAAGGATTCTTTTTAGATTAAGACCTTGCGTAAACCTTTTTTTACTGTCTCTTGTTGATATACATCCCTCGGATTCTCAGTACAATTGAGAAGGATGCTGACGTCTTGGCATGTGGCCACGTCAGAATAACTCACGTACGGGACACAAGGGTCTTCTTACAAAGGGCACTATTTAGGCCCGGTTTATACCATAAAGACCGAATACCTTAGGGAGTGTTTGGCGTCGCGAGTTTGGCCTTATATGCATCAGCTCCGAATCATGTCTTTGGTCAAATGTTGGGTTTCCCCGGCTCCTGTGTTTTGGTGCCTTACGTTCCGTTCTATCGTCTAAGGCAGCACCAGGAGAACTACTGCGATTGTGCCCTGGTTCGTCCGGACGAGCACCTCAGTAGAGAAAGCCGAAAACTGAATGTCATGATATAGCGCGAGACTGGTCAACCACTCGATGACCTATCGGAATGTTAGAATTACTCCGCTTTAACGAAGGGCCATTTCCTGGCCAGACATATACGCACCCCGAGTTCGGGAGAGTGCGGAGCCACCAGGGGCTATATAGTAGCCCCACCGTCAAACTCCTATGGCTAAGTGAAAGTGTTAAAGCATCATAGTCCGGTTGCCTCGTTCGCTGTGCTATCACCTCCTTAATAGGACCAAGACGTTGGGTTAAGTGTGAACACGCGTTTTTTGCGAGCACCCCCGCATTATATGCGTGGGGGTTGAAGCCGACGACTGCAATCTTTCAGGTTATATACATATATATGTAAACGGCCGCACAGGAGGCACCATATTACTTTGCGGCAAAAGTATAAATACAGCCTTACTACATTTCATAAAAACATTGTGTTTACAATGGGAATACATGTCACTCAAACATAATATTCTTCGAGCACTAGGCCTCTATCAAACGAGCACCCTCAAGAACCTCTTCAAAATAGTGCTCGTCAGCTACTCGGCCTATGCCCGAATCTTGCGCCGCAACAGTGGTAGCATCCATCTCCGCCCAGTATGCCTTGACACGGGCAAAGACCATCCGCGAGCCTTCTATGCATGCCGACCTCTTCATCGCATTGATGCGCGGCACCGCACCAAGGAACTGCCGCACTAAGCTGAAATAGCTGTTCGACTTTGGCTTCTCCGGCCACAAATGATCTACGACAGACCTCATGGCAAGTCCGGACAACCTATTAAGTTCGGCCCATTCGGCTAGCTGATCAGCCAAGGGAAGCGGACGCTTTGGAACGTTAAATTGCGACTAGAACAGCTTGTCCACTTCACGATCTGTCTGATCTCGGAAGTATTCGACCGCATCGACAGTGCTTGCAGCCAAGTCCATATATGCGTCTGCCGAACTCCACAGCCGATCCAGAGGGGCATACCGTGGATCTCCGAACTTCCTCTGCAGCAGAAAGGGCTTCCCAGCCACAATATCCCTGGCTTCACGCATCTCCTCCTTCTTCGCCCTCATAGCAGAGCGAGTGTCTTTGGTCGCCATCGTGGCCTTTTCAAGGTCCGCTGCCTTCGCTCGGTTTTCTTCTTCAAGGAACTGGCAACGGTCGGCAGTGCCTTTTAATTCCACGGCCATCTTGGTGATCTTCTCTTTGCTTTCGCAATGTGCAGCCTTCTCGGCTCTTAACTCTTCGGCCGCCTTCAAAGCAGCCGCATTACTAGCTCTTGCTTGTTCTTCGGCTCGGGCAAGTTTCGCCCGAAGGGTCTCCATGGTGGCACCTCCGTCTGCAGTGACAACAGATTAAAGATACTGACATCATGCTGCTCTTATTTTGTGACATTCACCAGAAAACATTACTTACCCAGTGACTCGTCAAGCCGCTTGTTAACAAGCTCGATGTCGGCGTCTGCCGCATCCAATTGCCGCTTTAGTTCGGCAAACTCACTAGTCCGGCTAGCCACCGGAGCCTCCACCACCTGCACATAAAGGCAGTCTGGTTATTACCTGGAACTATGATCCTTTGTTCACCGCCGTTCTCGACGACAACCAGAGTCTCAGGGGCTACTATCTACAGAGGGCACACCTAACATGTGCGGTACTATCAAAAAGTATGTCATTTCACGTACCTCAAAGCCCGTTAGTAGACTCATAAAGGCATCATGTAATCCGCTTTTGGCGGACAAAATTCTTCCCATCACCATACCCATCAACATACGGTGTTCTTCTGAGATGGCCGCTCGCTCCAACAGCTCCCTCAGAATGTCCAACCGCATACCAGACGGTGCCGGACTCTTTTGTTTGCTCTCTTCGAGAGCCGGACGCTGGGGACTTTGGGTGACTATGGGATTATCTTCTGGCCTCACCGGATCCGGAGAGGCCCTCTGTGACGACACTTCGAGGTCGCCCACTTCTTGAGTGGGGGAGTCCGGGGGAGGTGTTTCGCTCTCCATCATCTCCGGAAGAAGATCCCCCGAAGACGAGCTCAGTTGAGAAGGGCTAAGATCCGAATTTCAAGATATATGCTTCGGTTATTTTTCTTAGAGGAAAAGTAGTATACCTTCACTATTAAAGTATTTTTTATCACTTACAACTCGTGGGAGGGCTGATCCCCGCGCGGACTTTGTGCGGCAAGAGCACCCCCCGAGGCAGGACCCTCTGTTGGAGACCTTTTCTCCCATTTGGAGGTCTCGGTTTCCGGATCCTCAAAGGCAGTCCTCTGCCTCCCCCGCAGCGAGAGAAGGTCAGAATCTTCTCCCTGGTTATCCTCCCTTGTGGAGGCGCTCATTCCCTCGATTGGAACTGGCAGCGATGGGGGCCCGCTTTCGCCCATATTATCCCCCCTGTGTCTTCCTTCGAGGGCTTCGGGCAAGGTGCGAGCTCGAGCATCTTTTCCAGTACCGGATTTCCAAACTCTCAGGGAGGGGGGCCGAACACCGAATCATCTTCGCCTTTGTTAGCCAGTCCTGGTCAAAGGGCGATTTCTCAGAAATGACGTCATGGTAAATAAAAGATGGTGTGTTCGGCTAGAGGATTACTTACTTGTTCGGCGGCCCGGTTGCTACTCAGGCCCACGTCCTCGGTAGTGTCCGGATACTCTGTTTGAGGTCCGAAGAATGACTTGTACATCTCCTCGTGCGTCAGGCTGAGGAAACTTTGAATAGCGCGTGGTCCTTCTGGGTTGAACTCCCACAAGCGAAGGGGCCGGTGCTTGCAAGGCTGGACTCGACGAACCAGCATGACTTGCATTACCATAACCAAATTAAAATCTCCCTCGAAGAGATCATGAATACGGCTTT